>NC_091380.1:16493695-16553695 GCF_038502225.1 Cherax quadricarinatus
GACACTGGAAGTCTTCCAGTGGGTGACAGGAAACAGTCCACTGGTGACACGGGAAGTCTTCCAGTGGGTGACAGGAAACAGTCCACTGGTGACACGGGAAGTCTTCCAGTGGGTGACAGGAAACAGTCCACTGGTGACACGGGAAGTCTTCCAGTGGGTGACAGGAAACAGTCCACTGGTGACACGGGAAGTCTTCCAGTGGGTGACAGGAAACAGTCCACTGGTGACACTGGAAGTCTTCCAGTGGGTGACAGGAAACAGTCCACTGGTGACACTGGAAGTCTTCCAGTGGGTGACAGGAAACAGTCCACTGGTGACACGGGAAGTCTTCCAGTGGGTGACAGGAAACAGTCCACTGGTGACACGGGAAGTCTTCCAGTGGGTGACAGGAAACAGTCCACTGGTGACACGGGAAGTCTTCCAGTGGGTGACAGGAAACAGTCCACTGGTGACACAGGAAGTCTTCCAGTGGGAGACAGGAAACAGTCCACTGGTGACACTGGAAGTCTTCCAGTGGGTGACAGGAAACAGTCCACTGGTGACACGGGAAGTCTTCCAGTGGGTGACAGGAAACAGTCCACTGGTGACACAGGAAGTCTTCCAGTGGGAGACAGGAAACAGTCCACTGGTGACACTGGAAGTCTTCCAGTGGATGACAGGAAACAGTCCACTGGTGACACGGGAAGTCTTCCAGTGGGAGACAGGAAACAGTCCACTGGTGACAAGGGAAGTCTTCCAGTGGGTGACAGGAAACAGTCCACTGGTGACACAGGAAGTCTTCCAGTGGGAGACAGGAAACAGTCCACTGGTGACACGGGAAGTCTTCCAGTGGGTGACAGGAAACAGTCCACTGGTGACACAGGAAGTCTTCCAGTGGGAGACAGGAAACAGTCCACTGGTGACACTGGAAGTCTTCCAGTGGGTGACAGGAAACAGTCCACTGGTGACACGGGAAGTCTTCCAGTGGGTGACAGGAAACAGTCCACTGGTGACACAGGAAGTCTTCCAGTGGGAGACAGGAAACAGTCCACTGGTGACACGGGAAGTCTTCCAGTGGGAGACAGGAAACAGTCCACTGGTGACACGGGAAGTCTTCCAGTGGGAGACAGGAGACAGTCCACTGGTGACACTGGAAGTCTTCCAGTGGGTGACAGGAAACAGTCCACTGGTGACACGGGAAGTCTTCCAGTGGGAGACAGGAAACAGTCCACTGGTGACACGGGAAGTCTTCCAGTGGGAGACAGGAAACAGTCCACTGGTGACACGGGAAGTCTTCCAGTGGGAGACAGGAAACAGTCCACTGGTGACACGGGAAGTCTTCCAGTGGGAGACAGGAAACAGTCCACTGGTGACACGGGAAGTCTTCCAGTGGGAGACAGGAAACAGTCCACTGGTGACACTGGAAGTCTTCCAGTGGGTGACAGGAAACAGTCCACTGGTGACACGGGAAGTCTTCCAGTGGGAGACAGGAAACAGTCCACTGGTGACACGGGAAGTCTTCCAGTGGGAGACAGGAAACAGTCCACTGGTGACACGGGAAGTCTTCCAGTGGGAGACAGGAAACAGTCCACTGGTGACACTGGAAGTCTTCCAGTGGGTGACAGGAAACAGTCCACTGGTGACACGGGAAGTCTTCCAGTGGGAGACAGGAAACAGTCCACTGGTGACACGGGAAGTCTTCCAGTGGGTGACAGGAAACAGTCCACTGGTGACACGGGAAGTCTTCCAGTGGGAGACAGGAAACAGTCCACTGGTGACACGGGAAGTCTTCCAGTGGGTGACAGGAAACAGTCCACTGGTGACACGGGAAGTCTTCCAGTGGGAGACAGGAAACAGTCCACTGGTGACACTGGAAGTCTTCCAGTGGGAGACAGGAAACAGTCCACTGGTGACACGGGAAGTCTTCCAGTGGGTGACAGGAAACAGTCCACTGGTGACACAGGAAGTCTTCCAGTGGGAGACAGGAAACAGTCCACTGGTGACACAGGAAGTCTTCCAGTGGGAGACAGGAAACAGTCCACTGGTGACACAGGAAGTCTTCCAGTGGGTGACAGGAAACAGTCCACTGGTGACACAGGAAGTCTTCCAGTGGGAGACAGGAAACAGTCCACTGGTGACACAGGAAGTCTTCCAGTGGGTGACAGGAAACAGTCCACTGGTGACACGGGAAGTCTTCCAGTGGGTGACAGGAAACAGTCCACTGGTGACACGGGAAGTCTTCCAGTGGGAGACAGGAAACAGTCCACTGGTGACACTGGAAGTCTTCCAGTGGGTGACAGGAAACAGTTCACTGGTGACACTGGAAGTCTTCCAGTGGGAGACAGGAAACAGTCCACTGGTGACACGGGAAGTCTTCCAGTGGGTGACAGGAAACAGTCCACTGGTGACACTGGAAGTCTTCCAGTGGGTGACAGGAAACAGTCCACTGGTGACACGGGAAGTCTTCCAGTGGGTGACAGGAAACAGTCCACTGGTGACACGGGAAGTCTTCCAGTGGGTGACAGGAAACAGTCCACTGGTGACACTGGAAGTCTTCCAGTGGGTGACAGGAAACAGTCCACTGGTGACACGGGAAGTCTTCCAGTGGGTGACAGGAAACAGTCCACTGGTGACACGGGAAGTCTTCCAGTGGGTGACAGGAAACAGTCCACTGGTGACACGGGAAGTTTTCCAGTGGGTGACAGGAAACAGTCCACTGGTGACACGGGAAGTCTTCCAGTGGGTGACAGGAAACAGTCCACTGGTGACACGGGAAGTCTTCCAGTGGGTGACAGGAAACAGTCCACTGGTGACACGGGAAGTCTTCCAGTGGGTGACAGGAAACAGTCCACTGGTGACACGGGAAGTCTTCCAGTGGGTGACAGGAAACAGTCCACTGGTGACACGGGAAGTCTTCCAGTGGGTGACAGGAAACAGTCCACTGGTGACACGGAAGTCTTCCAGTGGGTGACAGGAAACAGTCCACTGGTGACACTGGAAGTCTTCCAGTGGGTGACAGGAAACAGTCCACTGGTGACACTGGAAGTCTTCCAGTGGATGACAGGAAACAGTCCACTGGTGACACGGGAAGTCTTCCAGTGGGAGACAGGAAACAGTCCACTGGTGACACTGGAAGTCTTCCAGTGGGTGACAGGAAACAGTCCACTGGTGACACGGGAAGTCTTCCAGTGGGTGACAGGAAACAGTCCACTGGTGACACTGGAAGTCTTCCAGTGGGAGACAGGAAACAGTCCACTGGTGACACAGGAAGTCTTCCAGTGGGTGACAGGAAACAGTCCACTGGTGACACAGGAAGTCTTCCAGTGGGAGACAGGAAACAGTCCACTGGTGACACGGGAAGTCTTCCAGTGGGTGACAAGAAACAGTCCACTGGTGACACAGGAAGTCTTCCAGTGGGTGACAGGAAACAGTCCACTGGTGACACTGGAAGTCTTCCAGTGGGTGACAGGAAACAGTCCACTGGTGACACTGGAAGTCTTCCAGTGGGTGACAGGAAACAGTCCACTGGTGACACTGGAAGTCTTCCAGTGGGAGACAGGAAACAATCCACTGGTGACACTGGAAGTCTTCCAGTGGGTGACAGGAAACAGTCCACTGGTGACACTGGAAGTCTTCCAGTGGGTGACAGGAAACAGTCCACTGGTGACACTGGAAGTCTTCCAGTGGGTGACAGGAAACAGTCCACTGGTGACACTGGAAGTCTTCCAGTGGGTGACAGGAAACAGTCCACTGGTGACACGGGAAGTCTTCCAGTGGGTGACAGGAAACAGTCCACTGGTGACACGGGAAGTCTTCCAGTGGGTGACAGGAAACAGTCCACTGGTGACACGGGAAGTCTTCCAGTGGGTGACAGGAAACAGTCCACTGGTGACACTTTAAGTCTTCCAGTGGGTGACAGGAAACAGTCCACTGGTGACACTGGAAGTCTTCCAGTGGATGACAGGAAACAGTCCACTGGTGACACGGGAAGTCTTCCAGTGGGAGACAGGAAACAGTCCACTGGTGACAAGGGAAGTCTTCCAGTGGGTGACAGGAAACAGTCCACTGGTGACACAGGAAGTCTTCCAGTGGGAGACAGGAAACAGTCCACTGGTGACACGGGAAGTCTTCCAGTGGGTGACAGGAAACAGTCCACTGGTGACACAGGAAGTCTTCCAGTGGGAGACAGGAAACAGTCCACTGGTGACACTGGAAGTCTTCCAGTGGGTGACAGGAAACAGTCCACTGGTGACACGGGAAGTCTTCCAGTGGGTGACAGGAAACAGTCCACTGGTGACACAGGAAGTCTTCCAGTGGGAGACAGGAAACAGTCCACTGGTGACACTGGAAGTCTTCCAGTGGATGACAGGAAACAGTCCACTGGTGACACGGGAAGTCTTCCAGTGGGAGACAGGAAACAGTCCACTGGTGACAAGGGAAGTCTTCCAGTGGGTGACAGGAAACAGTCCACTGGTGACACAGGAAGTCTTCCAGTGGGAGACAGGAAACAGTCCACTGGTGACACGGGAAGTCTTCCAGTGGGTGACAGGAAACAGTCCACTGGTGACACAGGAAGTCTTCCAGTGGGAGACAGGAAACAGTCCACTGGTGACACTGGAAGTCTTCCAGTGGGTGACAGGAAACAGTCCACTGGTGACACGGGAAGTCTTCCAGTGGGTGACAGGAAACAGTCCACTGGTGACACAGGAAGTCTTCCAGTGGGAGACAGGAAACAGTCCACTGGTGACACGGGAAGTCTTCCAGTGGGAGACAGGAAACAGTCCACTGGTGACACGGGAAGTCTTCCAGTGGGAGACAGGAGACAGTCCACTGGTGACACTGGAAGTCTTCCAGTGGGTGACAGGAAACAGTCCACTGGTGACACGGGAAGTCTTCCAGTGGGAGACAGGAAACAGTCCACTGGTGACACGGGAAGTCTTCCAGTGGGAGACAGGAAACAGTCCACTGGTGACACGGGAAGTCTTCCAGTGGGAGACAGGAAACAGTCCACTGGTGACACGGGAAGTCTTCCAGTGGGAGACAGGAAACAGTCCACTGGTGACACGGGAAGTCTTCCAGTGGGAGACAGGAAACAGTCCACTGGTGACACTGGAAGTCTTCCAGTGGGTGACAGGAAACAGTCCACTGGTGACACGGGAAGTCTTCCAGTGGGAGACAGGAAACAGTCCACTGGTGACACGGGAAGTCTTCCAGTGGGAGACAGGAAACAGTCCACTGGTGACACGGGAAGTCTTCCAGTGGGAGACAGGAAACAGTCCACTGGTGACACTGGAAGTCTTCCAGTGGGTGACAGGAAACAGTCCACTGGTGACACGGGAAGTCTTCCAGTGGGAGACAGGAAACAGTCCACTGGTGACACGGGAAGTCTTCCAGTGGGTGACAGGAAACAGTCCACTGGTGACACGGGAAGTCTTCCAGTGGGAGACAGGAAACAGTCCACTGGTGACACGGGAAGTCTTCCAGTGGGTGACAGGAAACAGTCCACTGGTGACACGGGAAGTCTTCCAGTGGGAGACAGGAAACAGTCCACTGGTGACACTGGAAGTCTTCCAGTGGGAGACAGGAAACAGTCCACTGGTGACACGGGAAGTCTTCCAGTGGGTGACAGGAAACAGTCCACTGGTGACACAGGAAGTCTTCCAGTGGGAGACAGGAAACAGTCCACTGGTGACACAGGAAGTCTTCCAGTGGGAGACAGGAAACAGTCCACTGGTGACACAGGAAGTCTTCCAGTGGGTGACAGGAAACAGTCCACTGGTGACACAGGAAGTCTTCCAGTGGGAGACAGGAAACAGTCCACTGGTGACACAGGAAGTCTTCCAGTGGGTGACAGGAAACAGTCCACTGGTGACACGGGAAGTCTTCCAGTGGGTGACAGGAAACAGTCCACTGGTGACACGGGAAGTCTTCCAGTGGGAGACAGGAAACAGTCCACTGGTGACACTGGAAGTCTTCCAGTGGGTGACAGGAAACAGTTCACTGGTGACACTGGAAGTCTTCCAGTGGGAGACAGGAAACAGTCCACTGGTGACACGGGAAGTCTTCCAGTGGGTGACAGGAAACAGTCCACTGGTGACACTGGAAGTCTTCCAGTGGGTGACAGGAAACAGTCCACTGGTGACACGGGAAGTCTTCCAGTGGGTGACAGGAAACAGTCCACTGGTGACACGGGAAGTCTTCCAGTGGGTGACAGGAAACAGTCCACTGGTGACACTGGAAGTCTTCCAGTGGGTGACAGGAAACAGTCCACTGGTGACACGGGAAGTCTTCCAGTGGGTGACAGGAAACAGTCCACTGGTGACACGGGAAGTCTTCCAGTGGGTGACAGGAAACAGTCCACTGGTGACACGGGAAGTTTTCCAGTGGGTGACAGGAAACAGTCCACTGGTGACACGGGAAGTCTTCCAGTGGGTGACAGGAAACAGTCCACTGGTGACACGGGAAGTCTTCCAGTGGGTGACAGGAAACAGTCCACTGGTGACACGGGAAGTCTTCCAGTGGGTGACAGGAAACAGTCCACTGGTGACACGGGAAGTCTTCCAGTGGGTGACAGGAAACAGTCCACTGGTGACACGGGAAGTCTTCCAGTGGGTGACAGGAAACAGTCCACTGGTGACACGGGAAGTCTTCCAGTGGGTGACAGGAAACAGTCCACTGGTGACACGGGAAGTCTTCCAGTGGGTGACAGGAAACAGTCCACTGAGGACAAGAATGGAATATAAACAGTTTATAGTTAATGGGTGAGACTTACAGTTGATGCCTTTGACATACCTGTAATGAGTTCCGAGAGTCTTCCTACTCTCGGAGCCCGGCCATAGGCCAGGCTTGGAAGTGTAGAACAGAGATTACAACGGTGTCATCACAGCCGCGAGGAAAATAATACACTGGATAGATCCTCCCCAATCTCAGAGCCCGGCCATAGGCCAGGCTTACAAGTGATAATGTCAATGGATCTCACCCTAGAGGATAACAAGAACTTTCAAAACAAGAGACCTAGCCAATTACAGCAGTCAGTCTCTGTTTCTCATGTGGATAAATGGTTCAGACAACTGGCAACTTATCTGGACCATTTATCTGCAAAGGAGCAGCACTTGGCCGTCTTTATTAAGGAGACGTATCGAGGATTGAGGTAATCAGTCCCTCAGTCTGTTGTTGTAATCAGACAATTAATCATTTCAAGACTGATGAGGTGATTACATCGACTCCAGCCTCGGGGACTGATTACCTCAAACTCCTGACCTTCACCATTCTTATTTATATACGACTGATGAAATCACTGTGTGGCGAAACGATTCCTCAGTAAAGATACACAAGTGTACATGTGTACAACTGTACATTTCTGTACATTTTTGTGTACTCTATAAGGAAGTCAGAACCACAGCTCTAGAGAACTCTTTAAGAGACAAGTAAGATCCCCAGTCTTGTTATGTCATGGTCAGTTGTCCACTATAATCGACCTTGTCTATAATTACTATTGAGGTCAGGGAATCGATCCCCGGTACGGCTGGAGACTTTAGGATGTGTTTCCTTAAGACACTTGCTGCCCCTGTTCACTTATCAGTAAAATAGGTACCTGGGTGTTAGTGGACTGGTGTGGGTGGCATCCTGGGTGTTAGTGGACTGGTGTGGGTGGCATCCTGGGTGTTAGTGGACTGCTGTGGGTCACATCCTGGGTGTTAGTGGACTGGTGTGGGTCACATCCTGGGTGTTAGTGGACTGATGTGGGTCACATCCTGGGTGTTAGTGGACTGGTGTGGGTGGCATCCTGGGTGTTAGTGGACTTGTGTGGGTCACATCCTGGGTGTTAGTGGACTGGTGTTGGTGGCATCCTGGGTGTTAGTGGACTGGTGTGGGTGGCATCCTGGGTGTTAGTGGACTGGTGTGGGTGGCATCATGGGTGGTGTTAGTGGACTGGTGTGGGTGGCATCCTGGGTGTTAGTGGACTGGTGTGGGTGGCATCCTGGGTGTTAGTGGACTGGTGTGGGTGGCATCCTGGGTGTTAGTGGACTGGTGTGGGTCACATCCTGGGTGTTAGTGGACTGGTGTGGGTGGCATCCTGGGTGTTAGTGGACTGGTGTGGGTGGCATCCTGGGTGTTAGTGGACTGGTGTGGGTGGCATCCTGGGTGTTAGTGGACTGGTGTGGGTGGCATCCTGGGTGTTAGTGGACTGGTGTGGGTGGCATCCTGGGTGTTAGTGGACTGGTGTGGGTGGCATCCTGGGTGTTAGTGGACTGGAGTGGGTCACATCCTAGGTGTTAGTGGACTGGTGTGGGTCACATCCTGGGCGTTTGTGGACTGGTGTGGGTCATATCCTGGGTGTTAGTGGACTGGTGTGGGTCACATCCTGGGTGTTAGTGGACTGGTGTGCGTCACATCCTGGGTGTTAGTGGACTGGTGTGGGTCACATCCTGGGTGTTAGTGGACTGGTGTGGGTGGCATCCTGGGCGTTAGTGGATTGGTGTGCGTCACATCCTGGGTGTTAGTGGACTGGTGTGGGTGGCATCCTGGGTGTTAGTGGACTGGTGTGCGTCACATCCTGGGTGTTAGTGGACTGGTGTGCGTCACATCCTGGATGTTCGTGGACTGGTGTGGGTCACATCCTGGGTGTTAGTGGACTGGTGTGGGTGGCATCCTGGGCGTTAGTGGACTGGTGTGCGTCACATCCTGGGTGTTAGTGGACTGGTGTGGGTGGCATCCTGGGTGTTTGTGGACTGGTGTGCGTCACATCCAGGGTGTTAGTGGGCTGGTGTGCGTCACATCCTGGGTGTAAGTGGACTGGTGTGGGTGGCATCCTGGGTGTTAGTGGACTGATGTGGGTGGCATCCTGGGTGTTAGTGAACTGGTGTGCGTCACATCCTGGGTGTTATTGGACTGGTGTGGGTCACATCCTGGGTGTTAGTGGACTGGTGTGGGTCACATCCTGGGTGTTAGTGGACTGGTGTGGGTGGCATCGTGGGTGTTAGTGAACTGGTGTGGGTGGCATCCTGGGTGTTAGTGGACTGGTGTGGTTGGCATCATGGGTGTTAGTGGACTGGTATGGGTCACATCCTGGGTGTTAGTGGACTGGTGCAGGTCGCATCCTGGGTGTTAGTGGACTGGTGTGGGTCGCATCGTGGGTGTTAGTGGACTGGTGTGGTTGGCATCCTGGGTGTTAGTGGACTGGTGTGGGTCACATCCTGGGTGTTAGTGGACTGGTGTGGGTGGCATCCTGGGTGATAGCGGACTGGTGTGGGTCGCATCCTGGGTGTTAGTGGACTGGTGTGGGTCACATCCTGGGTGTTAGTGGACTGGTGTGGGTGGCATCCTGGGTGTTAGTGGACTGGTGTGGGTCGCATCCTGGGTGTTAGTGGGCTGGTGTGGATGGCATCCTGGGTGTTAGTGGACTGGTGTGGGTCACATCCTGGGTGTTAGTGGACTGGTGCGGGTCACATTCTGGGTGTTAGTGGACTTGTGTGGGTCACATCCTGGGCGTTAGTGGACTGGTGTGGGTCACATCCTGGGTGTTAGTGGACTTGTGTTGTTCACATCCTGGGTGCTAGTGGACTGGTGTGGGTCACATCCTGGGTGTTAGTGAACTGGTGTGGGTCACATCATGGGTGTTAGTGGACTGGTGTGGGTGGCATCCTGGGTGTTAGTGGACTGGTGTGGGTGGCATCCTGGGTGTTAGTGGACTGGTGTGGGTGGCATCATGGGTGGTGTTAGTGGACTGGTGTGGGTGGCATCCTGGGTGTTAGTGGACTGGTGTGGGTGGCATCCTGGGTGTTAGTGGACTGGTGTGGGTGGCATCCTGGGTGTTAGTGGACTGGTGTGGGTGGCATCCTGGGTGTTAGTGGACTGGTGTGGGTCACATCCTGGGTGTTAGTGGACTGGTGTGGGTGGCATCCTGGGTGTTAGTGGACTGGTGTGGGTGGCATCCTGGGTGTTAGTGGACTGGTGTGGGTGGCATCCTGGGTGTTAGTGGACAGGAGTGGGTCACATCCTATGTGTTAGTGGACTGGTGTTGGTCACATCCTGGGCGTTTGTGGACTGGTGTGGGTCATATCCTGGGTGTTAGTGGACTGGTGTGGGTCACATCCTGGGTGTTAGTGGACTGGTGTGCGTCACATCCTGGGTGTTAGTGGACTGGTGTGGGTCACATCCTGGGTGTTAGTGGACTGGTGTGGGTGGCATCCTGGGCGTTAGTGGACTGGTGTGCGTCACATCCTGGGTGTTAGTGGACTGGTGTGGGTGGCATCCTGGGTGTTAGTGGACTGGTGTGCGTCACATCCTGGGTGTTAGTGGACTGGTGTGCGTCACATCCTGGATGTTCGTGGACTGGTGTGGGTCACATCCTGGGTGTTAGTGGACTGGTGTGGGTGGCATCCTGGGCGTTAGTGGACTGGTGTGCGTCACATCCTGGGTGTTAGTGGACTGGTGTGGGTGGCATCCTGGGTGTTTGTGGACTGGTGTGCGTCACATCCTGGGTGTTAGTGGACTGGTGTGGGTGGCATCCTGGGTGTTAGTGGACTGATGTGGGTGGCATCCTGGGTGTTAGTGGACTGGTGTGCGTCACATCCTGGGTGTTATTGGACTGGTGTGGGTCACATCCTGGGTGTTAGTGGACTGGTGTGGGTCACATCCTGGGTGTTAGTGGACTGGTGTGGGTGGCATCGTGGGTGTTAGTGAACTGGTGTGGGTGGCATCCTGGGTGTTAGTGGACTGGTGTGGTTGGCATCATGGGTGTTAGTGGACTGGTATGGGTCACATCCTGGGTGTTAGTGGACTGGTGCAGGTCGCATCCTGGGTGTTAGTGGACTGGTGTGGGTCGCATCGTGGGTGTTAGTGGACTGGTGTGGTTGGCATCCTGGGTGTTAGTGGACTGGTGTGGGTCACATCCTGGGTGTTAGTGGACTGGTGTGGGTCGCATCCTGGGTGATAGCGGACTTGTGTGGGTCGCATCCTGGGTGTTAGTGGACTGGTGTGGGTCACATCCTGGGTGTTAGTGGACTGGTGTGGGTGGCATCCTGGGTGTTAGTGGACTGGTGTGGGTCGCATCCTGGGTGTTATTGGGCTGGTGTGGGTGGCATCCTGGGTGTTAGTGGACTGGTGTGGGTCACATCCTGGGTGTTAGTGGACTGGTGCGGGTCACATCCTGGGTGTTAGTGGACTTGTGTGGGTCACATCCTGGGCGTTAGTGGACTGGTGTGGGTCACATCCTGGGTGTTAGTGGACTTGTGTTGTTCACATCCTGGGTGCTAGTGGACTGGTGTGGGTCACATCCTGGGTGTTAGTGAACTGGTGTGGGTCACATCCTGGGTGTTAGTGGACTGGTGTGGGTCACATCCTGGGTGTTAGTGGACTGGTGTGGGTCACATCTTGGGTGTTGGTGGACTGGTGTGGGTGGCATCCTGGGTGTTATTGGGCTGGTGTGGGTGGCATCCTGGGTGTTAGTGGACTGGTGTGGGTCACATCCTGGGTGTTAGTTGACTTTTGTGGGTCGCATTCTGGGTGTTAGTGGACTAGTGTGGGTCGCATCCTGGGTGTTAGTGGACTGGTGTAGGTTGCATCCTGGGTGTTAGTGGAATGGTGTGGGTCTCATTCTGGGTGTTAGTGGACTTGTGTGGGTTGCATCCTGTGTGTTAGTGGACTGGTGTTGGTCACATCCTGGGTGTTAGTGGACTGGTGTTGGTCACATCCTGGGTGTTAGTGGACTGGTGTGGATTGCATCCTGGGTGTTAGTGGACTGGTGTGGGTCACATCCTGGGTGTTAGTGGACTGGAGTAGGTTGCATCCTGTGTAATAGTGGACTGGTGTGGGTTGCATCCTGGGTGTTAGTGGACTGGTGTGGGTCACATCCTGGGTGTTAGTGGACTGGTGTGAGTCACATCCTGGGTGTTAGTGGACTGGTGTGGGTCACATCCTGGGTGTTAGTGGACTGGTGTGGGTCACATCCTGGGTGTTAGTGGACTGGTGTGGGTCATATCCTGGGTGTTAGTGGACTGGTGTGGGTGGCATCCTGGATGTTAGTGGACTGGTGTGGGTTGCATCTTGGGAGTTAGTGGACTGGTGTGGGTCACATCCTGGGTGTTAGTGGACTGGTGTGGGTCACATCCTGGGTGTTAGTGGACTGGTGTGGGTTGCATCCTGGGTGTTAGTGGACTGGTGTGGGTCACATCCTGGGTGTTAGTGGACTGGTGTGGGTCACATCTTGGGTGTTAGTGGACTGGTGTGGGTTGCATCCTGGGTGTTAGTGGACTGGTGTGGGTCACATCCTGGGTGTTAGTGGACTGGTGTGGGTTGCATCCTGGGTGTTAGTGGACTGGTGTGGGTCACATCCTGGGTGTTAGTGGACTGGTGTGGGTTGCATCCTGGGTGTTAGTGGACTGGTGTGGGTCACATCCTGGGTGTTAGTGGACTGGTGTGGGTGGCATCCTGGGTGTTAGTGGACTGGTGTGGGTCACATCCTGTGTACACCTTGTACATGTACTTGTATACCTTGTACATGTACTTGTGTACCTTGTACATGTACTTGTATACCTTGTACATGTACTTGTATACCTTGTACATGTACTTGTATACCTTGTACATGTACTTGTATACCTTGTACATGTACTTGTATACCTTGTACATGTACTTGTATACCTTGTACATGTACTTGTATACCTTGTACATGTACTTGTATACCTTGTACATGTACTTGTATACCTTGTACATGTACTTGTATACCTTGTACATGTACTTGTATACCTTGTACATGTACTTGTATACCTTGTACATGTACTTGTATACCTTGTACATGTACTTGTATACCTTGTACATGTACTTGTATACCTTGTACATGTACTTGTATACCTTGTACATGTACTTGTATACCTTGTACATGTACTTGTATACCTTGTACATGTACTTGTGTACCTTGTACATGTACTTGTATACCTTGTACATGTACTTGTATGCCTTGTACATGTACTTGTATACCTTGTACATGTACTTGTATATCTTGTACATGTACTTGTATACCTTGTACATGTACTTGTATACCTTTTACATGTACTTGTATACCTTGTACATGTACTTGTATACCTTGTACATGTACTTGTATACCTTGTACATGTACTTGTATACCTTGTACATGTACTTGTATACCTTGTACATGTACTTGTATACCTTGTACATGTACTTGTATACCTTGTACATGTACTTGTATACCTTGTACATGTACTTGTATACCTTGTACATGTACTTGTATACCTTGTACATGTACTTGTATACCTTGTACATGTACTTGTATACCTTGTACATGTACTTGTATACCTTGTACATGTACTTGTATACCTTGTACATGTACTTGTATACCTTGTACATGTACTTGTATGCCTTGTACATGTACTTGTATACCTTGTACATGTACTTGTATACCTTGTACATGTACTTGTATACCTTGTACATGTACTTGTATACCTTGTACATGTACTTGTATACCTTGTACATGTACTTGTATACCTTGTACATGTACTTGTATGCCTTGTACATGTACTTGTATACCTTGTACATGTACTTGTATACCTTGTACATGTACTTGTATACCTTGTACATGTACTTGTATGCCTTGTACATGTACTTGTATACCTTGTACATGTACTTGTATACCTTGTACATGTACTGATAGAAATTAAGATATTATTATTATTATTATTATTATTATTATTATTATTATTATTATTATTATTATTATTATTATTATTATTATTATTATTATTATTATTAGTTTAGTTACTCCATGAATTAACTAAATATCCTGGACTTCAGGATGTTCAGTTATCTCGTGGTATAACTAAACTAATGTTCGAGAACAACTGTGTTGTAGATGTCTGAACTTTGCTCAAACCAAGTTCAAATTACTATTGTTTAAACCTGATTCATCAGCTGATTGATTACTCTCACTTCATTATCTGTATAAATTCAGGTAATGTGAACGTTTTGAAATCCTTCTAAATGTACTCCCTGGAACCATGACGAGAAAGATACCATAAAATCTGCACTAGGAGAAATCTGGAAGGATGTCTTCCAGATATGACCTTTCCCAACGACAGTAAGAGCCTTTTATATACGGTACAGAAATATTTTGGCTGTTAAATAGGAGATTCAGTGAGAGAAGACAAGACGAAGGTCGTCCAAACATCGTGAATGTCTTCCAAAGAGTACTTGACAATTCACGAAATCGTAAAGATATGATTTTGGTCGCAGTGGTGGCCTGTGCTAACCTTCCTATTGTGTTGAAATGTACCTAGTTGGATGAACCTTATTGTGGCTAGCTGGTCCAGTGGCTAACGCGTCGGTTTGGAGTTTTATGACTCTCTGACCGCGGGTTCTAACCCCACCCGTAGTATGGTTAGTACTTAATAAGTTCCTCTAGTTAGTTTCTGGACATGTAAGCTGTGAGGTATATGTTGGACATGTGTGGCTAGCACCAACCTCCTAGTTGATCAGGACATGTAAGCTGTGAGGTATATGTTGGACATGTGTGGCTAGTACCAACCTCCTAGTTGATCAGGACATGTAAGCTGTGGGGTATATGTTGGACATGTGTGGCTAGTACCAACCTCCTAGTTGATCAGGACATGTAAGCTGTGAGGTATATGTTGGACATGTGTGGCTAGCACCAACCTCCTAGTTGATCAGGACATGTAAGCTGTGAGGTATATGTTGGACATGTGTGGCTAGCACCAACCTCCTAGTTGATCAGGACATGTAAGCTGTGAGGTATATGTTGGACATGTGTGGCTAGTACCAACCTCCTTGTTGATCAGGACATGTAAGCTGTGAGGTATATGTTGGACATGTGTGGCTAGCACCAACCTCCTAGTTGATCAGGACATGTAAGCTGTGAGGTATATGTTGGACATGTGTGGCTAGCACCAACCTCCTGGTTGATCAGGACATGTAAGCTGTGGGGTATATGTTGGACATGTGTGGCTAGTACCAACCTCCTGGTTGATCAGGACATGTAAGCTGTGAGGTATATGTTGGACATGTGTGGCTAGTACCAACCTCCTGGTTGATCAGGACATGTAAGCTGTGAGGTATATGTTGGACATGTGTGGCTAGTACCAACCTCCTGGTTGATCAGGACATGTAAGCTGTGAGGTATATGTTGGACATGTGTGGCTAGCACCAACCTCCTAGTTGATCAGGACATGTAAGCTGTGAGGTATATGTTGGACATGTGTGGCTAGTACCAACCTCCTAGTTAATCAGGACATGTAAGCTGTGAGGTATATGTTGGACATGTGTGGCTAGCACCAACCTCCTGGTTGATCAGGACATGTAAGCTGTGGGGTATATGTTGGACATGTGTGGCTAGCACCAACCTCCTAGTTGATCAGGACATCCACCAGGTGGCCTGGTGTGGGGTCAGGCTATTGGGTCATTGACCAGAAATCGTCTCCAGGTAAACTTTAAGAAAAAAAACAGTTGGTATACATTACTTGTGTTCCATAAGGATCGCTGCTTGAAGGTTTTTCTGGACGATTTTGGGATCAACACCAACGTTGTCAGGGAACTTTATCCTCAGTTGTATATTACCAACTGTTCTGGCAAAATACCTCTTTATGGTGGGCTCCTTGTTGTGGTAAAGAGGCTCTTGGTCTGAGGAATTGGATCTGTTAGTCTTCTTCCTCAGACGGAAGCTAATTACCCGCCAATTCCCCCTTCCCTATCCGCCCTTTTTCCATCTTTTCCACCTCCCTTTACCCTATCCCTTTGTAGCCTCTAGGGGTCCTCCCCTCTGGCATAATGGTCTCCAGGTAGGGTGAAGTGTGCCGAGGTTCAGCCCACTCTGAGAGGTCCCCTGAGAGTGGTTCAGTTTCCCATGGAATCTGGATCATCTGGAGGCGCCCTGCTGCCTTCCTGGATTTCCAGGAGGTGGGGCAGGGTGTCCTGCAGGTGATGGATGTATCTCCGGAGGCTGCCTGTTGGTTCTGGAGGTGGCAGCTAAGGGAGGTATGCTTTGTGGCAGGTATCTCTTCTCATAATTCAATTTCAATAACAAAAAGATACTTGGGAACAAGTCATCTGTGTCTTAAATGTTATAAGCTGGAAGATATCTGGTCACGATGGTGGCGATAACCACTGGTCCAGTGGCTATCACGTTGGTCTGGAGGTTCAAGACTCTCTGATCGCTGGTTCTAACCCCACTCGCGGTATGGTTTCATCCCCTCTTACTTCTAACTGTTGCTAGAGCTACACATGTTTCAGACTGTGGAACAAAACTCTTTGCCAGGCTAAGGGACTGACCACCTCAGAACTGTGTCTTCAAGGGTGTTGGACTGATTAGATGGTCTTTACGTTTCTACTGCACTTGTTGCCTCTGTATTCGACTGAAGAAGTCTACTGTGTAGGCCCAAAGGTACATCATAATCTACCCTTGGAAAATCCTGGAAGTGTCAGGGGCCCAAGACTGTTCATCTGCCTCCCAGCATACATGAGGGGGATTGCCAATAGACCCCTGGCTGTCTTCAAGCAGGCACTGGACTAGAACCTAAAGTCAGTACCTGACCAGCCGGGCTGTGGTTCGTACGTTGGATTACGTACAGCCAGCAGTAACAGTCTGGTTGACCAGACCCTGATCCACCATGAGGCCTGGTCACAGACCGGGCCGAGGGGGCGTTGACCCCCGGAATTCTCTCCAGGTATACTCCAGGTATTGTGTATATATGTATAAATTGTGTATATATATATATATATATATATATATATATATATATATATATATATATATATATATATATATATATATATATATATATATATATATATATATATATGTAATATCATATGTGTGGATAGTGCATGAGATCTTAGTACCAAATTTGCACACTGCCATAACAACATACTCGAGTAAACTAAGTGAATGGTAGGGGCACCATGCGTTCAGTAAGAGAACATTATATCATCATCCGTGTTCCCAGACTTCTCAGCATCTAAGCAGAAGATAAGAGAGACAGCTTGAACAAGAGTAGAAGTCTACAAGAGCAAACTGGATAGTTACCTCGGCCATGCCGGTAGTTCCAGAGACTAGGCTCCAGGCCACTGATCTCTGGAAATATGCTTCTCGTGCCTGGAGTTTACCTGGAGAGAGTTCCGGGGGTCAATGCCCCCGCGGCTCGGTCTGTGACCAGGCCTCATGGTGGAACAGGGCCTGATCAACCAGGCTGTTACTGCTGGCTGCACGCAATCCAACGTACGAGTCACAGCCCGGCTGGTCAGGTACCGACTTTAGGTGCTTGTCCAGTGCCAGCTTGAAGACTGCCAGGGGTCTGTTGGTAATCCCCCTTATGTGTGCTGGGAGGCAGTTGAACAGTCTCGGGCCCCTGACACTTATTGTATGGTCTCTTAACATGCTAGTGACACCCCTGCTTTTCATTGGGGGGATGGTGCATCGTCTGCCAAGTCTTTTGCTTTCGTAGTGAGTGATTTTCGTGTGCAAGTTCGGTACTTAAGTATGCTTAAGGTCAGTGTTGGATCAACCAGGCTGGGATATGTGGGCCACCAGCAGTCATACCAGAGTTATCTCCTGAGCTCTCAGTCATACCAGAGTTATCTCCTGAGCTCTCAGTCATACCAGAGTTATCTCCTGAGCTCTCAGTCATACCAGAGTTATCTCCTGAGCTCTCAGTCATACCAGAGTTATCTCCTGAGCTCTCAGTCATACCAGAGTTATCTCCTGAGCTCTCAGTCATACCAGAGTTATCTCCTGAGCTCTCAGTCATACCAGAGTTATCTCCTGAGCTCTCAGTCATACCAGAGTTATCTCCTGAGCTCTCAGTCATACCAGAGTTATCTCCTGAGCTCTCAGTCATTCCAGAGTTATCTCCTGAGCTCTCAGTCATTCCCGAGTTATCTCCTGAGCTCTCAGTCATACCAGAGTTATCTCCTGAGCTCTCAGCCATACCAGAGTTATCTCCTGAGCTCTCAGTCATACCAGAGTTATCTCCTGAGCTCTCAGTCATACCAGAGTTATCTCCTGAGCTCTCAGTCATACCAGAGTTATCTCCTGAGCTCTCAGTCATACCAGAGTTATCTCCTGAGCTCTCAGTCATACCAGAGTTATCTCCTGAGCTCTCAGTCTTTCCAGAGTTATCTCCTGAGCTCTCAGTCATTCCCGAGTTATCTCCTGAGCTCTCAGTCATACCAGAGTTATCTCCTGAGCTCTCAGCCATACCAGAGTTATCTCCTGAGCTCTCAGTCATACCAGAGTTATCTCCTGAGCTCTCAGTCATACCAGAGTTATCTCCTGAGCTCTCAGTCATACCAGAGTTATCTCCTGAGCTCTCAGTCATACCAGAGTTATCTCCTGAGCTCTCAGCCATACCAGAGTTATCTCCTGAGCTCTCAGTCATACCAGAGTTATCTCCTGAGCTCTCAGTCATACCAGAGTTATCTCCTGAGCTCTCAGTCATACCAGAGTTATCTCCTGAGCTCTCAGTCATACCAGAGTTATCTCCTGAGCTCTCAGTCATACCAGAGTTATCTCCTGAGCTCTCAGTCATTCCAGAGTTATCTCCTGAGCTCTCAGTCATTCCCGAGTTATCTCCTGAGCTCTCAGTCATACCAGAGTTATCTCCTGAGCTCTCAGCCATACCAGAGTTATCTCCTGAGCTCTCAGTCATTCCAGAGTTATCTCCTGACCTCTCAGTCATACCAGAGTTATCTCCTGAGCTCTCAGTCATTCCAGAGTTATCTCCTGACCTCTCAGTCATACCAGAGTTATCTCCTGAGCTCTCAGTCATTCCAGAGTTATCTCCTGACCTCTCAGTCATACCAGAGATATCTCCTGAGCTCTCAGTCATACCAGAGTTATCTCCTGAGCTCTCAGTCATACAAAAGTGATCTCCTGAGCTCTCAGTCATACCAGAGTTATCTCCTGAGCTCTCAGTCATACCAGAGTTATCTCCTGAGCTCTCAGTCATACCAGAGTTATCTCCTGAGCTCTCAGTCATTCCAGAGTTATCTCCTGACCTCTCAGTCATACCAGAGTTATCTCCTGAGCTCTCAGTCATACCAGAGTTATCTCCTGAGCTCTCAGTCATACCAGAGTTATCTCCTGAGCTCTCAGTCATTCCAGAGTTATCTCCTGAGCTCTCAGTCATACCAGAGTTATCTCCTGAGCTCTCAGTCATACCAGAGTTATCTCCTGAGCTCTCAGTCATTCCAGAGTTATCTCCTGAGCTCTCAGTCATTCCAGAGTTATCTCCTGAGCTCTCAGTCATTCCAGAGTTATCTCCTGAGCTCTCAGTCATTCCAGAGTTATCTCCTGAGCTCTCAGTCATTCCAGAGTTATCTCCTGAGCTCTCAGTCATTCCAGAGTTATCTCCTGAGCTCTCAGTCATTCCAGAGTTATCTCCTGAGCTCTCAGTCATTCCAGAGTTATCTCCTGAGCTCTCAGTCATTCCAGAGTTATCTCCTGAGCTCTCAGTCATTCCAGAGTTATCTCCTGAGCTCTCAGTCATTCCAGAGTTATCTCCTGAGCTCTCAGTCATACCAGAGTTATCTCCTGAGCTCTCAGTCATACCAGAGTTATCTCCTGAGCTCTCAGTCATACCAGAGTTATCTCCTGAGCTCTCAGTCATACCAGAGTTATCTCCTGAGCTCTCAGTCATACCAGAGTTATCTCCTGAGCTCTCAGTCATACCAGAGTTATCTCCTGAGCTCTCAGTCATACCAGAGTTATCTCCTGAGCTCTCAGTCATACACAGACCAACACCACGTCGTCAGTTGATTCTCCCGGGGATCCGTAACAAGTGGCGTCCCACAGGTATCAATTTTAGGTCCATTGATGATAATAATATATATTAATGACCTTGCCGAGGAAATTACTAACGATATAATGACTGGAAGATAAATGGGAGTGAAAGTTATTTGTACGGTGTACCACACAAATAACCTGCTCTCCCATACTACAGAATTCATTACCTTTGTAACTTGTGAGCTCATTACCTTTGTACCTAGTTCAGCTATCAAAACTTTGGGAGCCCAGTCCCTGGACCCATTACGTACCTCTGTAATCTGTAAATACCTTTGTAACTTGTCATGATTGTGACCAGACTTACCTGGAGTTCATTACCTTTGTAAATTGTGAATTCATTACCTCTCTAACTTGCTCAGCTATCAAAACTTTGAGGCCCAGTCCCTGGACCCATTATGTACCTCTGTAATCTTTTGACTACCGCCCACAGGATGGGCATGGGATGACTACCGCCCACAGGATGGGCATGGGGTGACTACCGCCCACAGGATGGGCATGGGGTGACTACCGCCCACAGGATGGGTATGGGGTGACTACCGCCCACAGGATGGGCATGGGGTGACTACCGCCCACAGGATGGGCATGGGGTGACTACCGCCCACAGGATGGGCATGGGGTGACTACCGCCCACAGGATGGGCATGGGGTGACTACCGCCCACAGGATGGGTATGGGGTGACTACCGCCCACAGGATGGGTATGTGGTGACTACCGCCCACAGGATGGGTATGTGGTGACTACCACCCACAGGATGGGTATGTGGTGACTACCGCCCACAGGATGGGTATGGGGTGACTACCGCCCACAGGATGGGTATGGGGTGACTACCGCCCACAGGATGGGTATGGGGTGACTACCACCCACAGGATGGGTATGGGGTGACTACCGCCCACATGATGGGTATGGGGTGACTACCGCCCACAGGATGGGTATGGGGTGACTACCACCCACAGGATGGGTATGGGGTGACTACCGCCCACAGGATGGGTATGTGGTGACTACCACCCACAGGATGGGTATGGGGTGACTACCGCCCACAGGATGGGTATGTGGTGACTACCACCCACAGGATGGGTATGTGGTGACTACCACCCACAGGATGGGTATGGGGTGACTACCGCCCACAGGATGGGTATGTGGTGACTACCGCCCACAGGATGGGTATGTGGTGACTACCACCCACAGGATGGGTATGGGGTGACTACCGCCCACAGGATGGGTATGTGGTGACTACCACCCACAGGATGGGTATGTGGTGACTACCGCCCACAGGATGGGTATGGGGTGACTACCGCCCACAGGATGGGTATGTGGTGACTACCGCCCACAGGATGGGTATGTGGTGACTACCGCCCACAGGGTGGGTATGTGGTGACTACCACCCACAGGATGGGTATGGGGTGACTACCGCCCACAGGATGGGTATGGGGTGACTACCGCCCACAGGATGGGTATGTGGTGACAACCGCCCACAGGATAGGTATGGGGTGACTACCGCCCACAGGATGGGTATGTGGTGACTACCGCCCACAGGATGGGTATGTGGTGACTACCGCCCACAGGATGGGCATGGGGTGACTACCGCCCACAGGATGGGTATGGGGTGACTACCGCCCACAGGATGGGTATGGGGTGACTACCGCCCACAGGATGGGTATGTGGTGACTACCACCCACAGGATGGGTATGTGGTGACTACCGCCCACAGGATGGGTATGGGGTGACTACCGCCCACAGGATGGGTATGTGGTGACTACCACCCACAGGATGGGTATGGGGTGACTACCGCCCACAGGATGGGTATGTGGTGACTACCGCCCACAGGATGGGTATGGGGTGACTACCGCCCACAGGATGGGTATGGGGTGACTACCGCCCACAGGATGGGTATGTGGTGACTACCGCCCACAGGATGGGTATGGGGTGACTACCGCCCACAGGATGGGTATGTGGTGACTACCACCCACAGGATGGGTATGGGGTGACTACCGCCCACAGGATGGGTATGTGGTGACTACCGCCCACAGGATGGGTATGGGGTGACTACCGCCCACAGGATGGGTATGGGGTGACTACCGCCCACAGGATGGGTATGTGGTGACTACCGCCCACAGGATGGGTATGGGGTGACTACCGCCCACAGGATGGGTATGGGGTGACTACCGCCCACTGGATGGGTATGGGGTGCATAATAAACATATTAAACTAACTATTAAACTAACTCCCATACTTTCCTAACCTGTTTGGCTATGACAGGTCACAGACCAGATAAGGATATTCTTTAGTTTCAGCAGCTGATAATCGTCTTATCTGTAATGTAATCTTTACAGATACACTTTGGTGGTTATCACAGTTACTATCTAAGTGAACTTTGCTGTAGTTAGGGTAGGGCTAAAGTGGGTTGGCCAAATATTCTGTTAGTGGGTTGGATTTGAGAAGGACCTGCCTAGCGTGGGCCAGCAGGCCTACTGCAGTGTTCCTTCTTTATGTTCTTATAAGCTCCCAAATGTTATCTACAAGTCTTTGAGGAGTTAAAACAGATGGTGGGGGGGGGGTTACGTCTTGGGCTGTGATGGGGAAGCCTCTGGCTTCACCTCAGTAAGACTTAAGGTGGTGGAATAATCCCATCATTTACTAGGAAGCCTCTGGCTTCACTGGTGGAACAATCCCATCATTTACTAGGAAGCCTCTGGCTTCACTGGTGGAATAATCCCATCATTTACTAGGAAGCCTCTGGCTTCACTGGTGGAACAATCCCATCATTTACTAGGAAGCCTCTGGCTTCACTGGTGGAATAATCCCATCATTTACTAGGAAGCCTCTGGCTTCACTGGTGGAATAATCCCATCATTTACTAGGAAGCCTCTGGCTTCACTGGTGCAATAACCCCATCATTTACTAGGAAGCCTCTGGCTTCACTGGTGGAATAACCCCATCATTTACTAGGAAGCCTCTGGCTTCACTGGTGGAATAACCCCATCATTTACTAGGAAGCCTCTGGCTTCACTGGTGGAATAACCCCATCATTTACTAGGAAGCCTCTGGCTTCACTGGTGGAATAATCCCATCATTTACTAGGAAGCCTCTGGCTTCACTGGTGGAACAATCCCATCATTTACTAGGAAGCCTCTGGCTTCACTGGTGGAATAATCCCATCATTTACTAGGAAGCCTCTGGCTTCACTGGTGGAATAATCCCATCATTTACTAGGAAGCCTCTGGCTTCACTGGTGCAATAACCCCATCATTTACTAGGAAGCCTCTGGCTTCACTGGTGGAATAACCCCATCATTTACTAGGAAGCCTCTGGCTTCACTGGTGGAATAACCCCATCATTTACTAGGAAGCCTCTGGCTTCACTGGTGGAATAACCCCATCATTTACTAGGAAGCCTCTGGCTTCACTGGTGGAATAATCCCATCATTTACTAGGAAGCCTCTGGCTTCACTGGTGGAACAATCCCATCATTTACTAGGAAGCCTCTGGCTTCACTGGTGGAATAATCCCATCATTTACTAGGAAGCCTCTGGCTTCACTGGTGGAATAATCCCATCATTTACTAGGAAGCCTCTGGCTTCACTGGTGGAATAATCCCATCATTTACTAGGAAGCCTCTGGCTTCACTGATGGAATAATCCCATCATTTACTAGGAAGCCTCTGGCTTCACTGGTGGAATAATCCCATCATTTACTAGGAAGCCTCTGGCTTCACTGGTGGAACAATCCCATCATTTACTAGGAAGCCTCTGGCTTCACTGGTGGAATAATCCCATCATTTACTAGGAAGCCTCTGGCTTCACTGGTGGAATAATCCCATCATTTACTAGGAAGCCTCTGGCTTCACTGGTGGAATAATCCCATCATTTACTAGGAAGCCTCTGGCTTCACTGGTGGAACAATCCCATCATTTACTAGGAAGCCTCTGGCTTCACTGGTGGAATAATCCCATCATTTACTAGGAAGCCTCTGGCTTCACTGGTGGAATAATCCCATCATTTACTAGGAAGCCTCTGGCTTCACTGGTGCAATAACCCCATCATTTACTAGGAAGCCTCTGGCTTCACTGGTGGAATAACCCCATCATTTACTAGGAAGCCTCTGGCTTCACTGGTGGAATAACCCCATCATTTACTAGGAAGCCTCTGGCTTCACTGGTGGAATAACCCCATCATTTACTAGGAAGCCTCTGGCTTCACTGGTGGAATAATCCCATCATTTACTAGGAAGCCTCTGGCTTCACTGGTGGAACAATCCCATCATTTACTAGGAAGCCTCTGGCTTCACTGGTGGAATAATCCCATCATTTACTAGGAAGCCTCTGGCTTCACTGGTGGAATAATCCCATCATTTACTAGGAAGCCTCTGGCTTCACTGGTGCAATAACCCCATCATTTACTAGGAAGCCTCTGGCTTCACTGGTGGAATAACCCCATCATTTACTAGGAAGCCTCTGGCTTCACTGGTGGAATAACCCCATCATTTACTAGGAAGCCTCTGGCTTCACTGGTGGAATAACCCCATCATTTACTAGGAAGCCTCTGGCTTCACTGGTGGAATAATCCCATCATTTACTAGGAAGCCTCTGGCTTCACTGGTGGAACAATCCCATCATTTACTAGGAAGCCTCTGGCTTCACTGGTGGAATAATCCCATCATTTACTAGGAAGCCTCTGGCTTCACTGGTGGAATAATCCCATCATTTACTAGGAAGCCTCTGGCTTCACTGGTGGAATAATCCCATCATTTACTAGGAAGCATCTGGCTTCACTGGTGGAATAATCCCATCATTTACTAGGAAGCCTCTGGCTTCACTGGTGGAATAATCCCATCATTTACTAGGAAGCCTCTGGCTTCACTGGTGGAACAATCCCATCATTTACTAGGAAGCCTCTGGCTTCACTGGTGGAATAATCCCATCATTTACTAGGAAGCCTCTGGCTTCACTGGTGGAATAATCCCATCATTTACTAGGAAGCCTCTGGCTTCACTGGTGGAATAATCCCATCATTTACTAGGAAGCCTCTGGCTTCACTGGTGGAATAATCCCATCATTTACTAGGAAGCCTCTGGCTTCACTGGTGGAATAATCCCATCATTTACTAGGAAGCCTCTGGCTTCACTGGTGGAACAATCCCATCATTTACTAGGAAGCCTCTGGCTTCACTGGTGGAATAATCCCATCATTTACTAGGAAGCCTCTGGCTTCACTGGTGGAATAATCCCATCATTTACTAGGAAGCCTCTGGCTTCACTGGTGGAATAATCCCATCATTTACTAGGAAGCCTCTGGCTTCACTGGTGGAATAATCCCATCATTTACTAGGAAGCCTCTGGCTTCACTGGTGGAATAATCCCATCATTTACTAGGAAGCCTCTGGCTTCACTGGTGGAACAATCCCATCATTTACTAGGAAGCCTCTGGCTTCACTGGTGGAATAATCCCATCATTTACTAGGAAGCCTCTGGCTTCACTGGTGGAATAATCCCATCATTTACTAGGAAGCCTCTGGCTTCACTGGTGGAATAATCCCATCATTTACTAGGAAGCCTCTGGCTTCACTGGTGGAATAATCCCATCATTTACTAGGAAGCCTCTGGCTTCACTGGTGGAATAATCCCATCATTTACTAGGAAGCCTCTGGCTTCACTGGTGGAACAATCCCATCATTTACTAGGAAGCCTCTGGCTTCACTGGTGGAATAATCCCATCATTTACTAGGAAGCCTCTGGCTTCACTGGTGGAATAATCCCATCATTTACTAGGAAGCCTCTGGCTTCACTGGTGGAATAATCCCATCATTTACTAGGAAGCCTCTGGCTTCACTGGTGGAACAATCCCATCATTTACTAGGAAGCCTCTGGCTTCACTGGTGGAATAATCCCATCATTTACTAGGAAGCCTCTGGCTTCACTGGAAGCCTCTGGCTTCACTGGTGGAACAATCCCATCATTTACTAGGAAGCCTCTGGCTTCATAATCCCATCATTTACTAGGAAGCCTCTGGCTTCACTGGTGGAATAATCCCATCATTTACTAGGAAGCCTCTGGCTTCACTGGTGGAATAATCCCATCATTTACTAGGAAGCCTCTGGCTTCACTGGTGGAATAATCCCATCATTTACTAGGAAGCCTCTGGCTTCACTGGTGGAACAATCCCATCATTTACTAGGAAGCCTCTGGCTTCACTGGTGGAATAATCCCATCATTTACTAGGAAGCCTCTGGCTTCACTGGTGGAATAATCCCATCATTTACTAGGAAGCCCCTGGCTTCACTGGTGGAACAATCCCATCATTTACTAGGAAGCCTCTGGCTTCACTGGTGGAATAATCCCATCATTTACTAGGAAGCCTCTGGCTTCACTGGTGGAATAATCCCATCATTTACTAGGAAGCCTCTGGCTTCACTGGTGGAATAATCCCATCATTTACTAGGAAGCCTCTGGCTTCACTGGTGGAATAATCCCATCATTTACTAGGAAGCCTCTGGCTTCACTGGTGGAATAATCCCATCATTTACTAGGAAGCCTCTGGCTTCACTGGTGGAATAATCCCATCATTTACTAGGAAGCCTCTGGCTTCACTGGTGGAACAATCCCATCATTTACTAGGAAGCCTCTGGCTTCACTGGAGGAATAATCCCATCATTTACTAGGAAGCCTCTGGCTTCACTGGTGGAATAATCCCATCATTTACTAGGAAGCCTCTGGCTTCACTGGTGGAATAATCCCATCATTTACTAGGAAGCCTCTGGCTTCACTGGTGGAATAATCCCATCATTTACTAGGAAGCCTCTGGCTTCACTGGTGGAATAATCCCATCATTTACTAGGAAGCCTCTGGCTTCACTGGTGGAATAATCCCATCATTTACTAGGAAGCCTCTGGCTTCACTGGTGGAATAATCCCATCATTTACTAGGAAGCCTCTGGCTTCACTGGTGGAATAATCCCATCATTTACTAGGAAGCCTCTGGCTTCACTGGTGGAATAATCCCATCATTTACTAGGAAGCCTCTGGCTTCACTGGTGGAATAATCCCATCATTTACTAGGAAGCCTCTGGCTTCACTGGTGCTAGAAAATGATAAGGGTCTAAATGTGTTTAAATACCATGAACAATTTAGTAACGTGGTGTTGAAGAGTACGTCATGGATCCTCTAAAGTACCACGTCATGGATCCTCTAAAGTACCACACAGGACGTATTTTGGTATGGTAGTCCTGTCTAGGTATCAAGAGTACCGAATTATGATATATGACATACCAAAACGCCCATAACTGATATAGGCCCATAAAATATTTTGAAACACAGACGGGCAATATAGATCCGCTTAGATCACTAGAAAATGTAGTCAGATATCCTTTGTTTATAGCTCCTGGCCCATCAAGGAAGGTTCCTTGACGCTGGTGAGGGGCTGTTGTTCCAGGGAATTGGATCTGTGCTCCGGTTCTCTGAATTGGGCCTGACTACCTTCCTTCCCCCCCCCTACTCATGCGCTGTATAATCCTACGGGTTTAGCGCCATATTTAGGGCAGGAGATGGAATCTATGTGAAAGGTAAGCCATACCACTGGTGGGGTTAGAACCCGCGATCAGAGAGTCTCAGTACTCCAGACCGATTCGTTAGCCACTGGACCAGCTAGCAATCGTGCCATTACGATTTCGTGAACTATGTAAGTGACGCTTTCTCTTGCCCAGAAATGCTGAATTCTACGAATGATGGGAATTTCGTAATTATCCTTGTATACTTTGTAGATGAATGGTTCAGAGAACCGACATGTTCTAATTTATCTACATTTCGGTTCTCTGAACCATTCATCTACAAACCTGTCAGACACTGCAACTTCTTGGGATCTTAATTCTTGGGAATTCTTCGCTTGCCTAATTCTTGGGCACGACCTACTTCAACATTGAACAAATGTTACACGACCTATGACTGCTGCACCTCTCCTGCCAACGGTTTATAAACTCCTTCTCAGCACGTATGCCGTATTCTATTCAAGATTGATGGACTGACCACGTCGACTCAAGGTTGAGGGACTGATTACCTCATTCTCCTCCTGTTCTTCAAGATTCTCCTTTGTATGGACTGATGAAGCCACTGTGTGGCGAAACGTTTCCTAAATAAAGATACCCAAGAGTTGCACATGTGTCTAATTTATCAACATCCTAGTATACAAACAACACCTGAGGAATTTAAATTCTTCTTGTAGGTTCGCTGGTCTTGTCCAGGTCCGAGTCTTTTCCAGATGGTAACCCGAGAGGCTAGAAAATCCCACAGCAAATATATTAATCTTCTGAGATTTTGATCTCCCTTTTCTAAAATGGTAAATCTTATACCAGAAATACCTCCTGGAAGCACTCTGGCTCAATGTTATACCAGAAATACCTCCTGGAAGCACCCTGGCTCAATATTATACCAGAAATACCTCCTGGAAGCACCCTGGCTCAATGTTATACCAGAAATACCTCCTGGAAGCACCCTGGCTCAATCTTATACTAGAAATACCTCCTGGAAGCACTCTGGCTCAATGTTATACCAGAAATACCTCCTGGAAGCACCCTGGCTCAATGTTATACCAGAAATACCTCCTGGAAGCACCCTGGCTCAATGTTATACCAGAAATATCTCCTGGAAGCACCCTGGCTCAATGTTATACCAGAAATATCTCCTGGAAGCTCCCTGGCTCAATGTTATACCAGAAATATCTCCTGGAAGCACCCTGGCTCAATGTTATACCAGAAATATCTGGAAGCACCCTGGCTCAATATTATACCAGAAAAATCTCCTGGAAGCACCGTGGCTCAATGTTATACCAGAAATATCTCCTGGAAGCACCCTGGCTCAATATTATACCAGAAATATCTCCTGGAAGCACCCTGGCTCAATATTATACCAGAAATATCTCCTGGAAGCTCCCTGGCTCAATGTTATACCAGAAATATCTCCTGGAAGCACCCTGGCTCAATGTTATACCAGAAATATCTGGAAGCACCCTGGCTCAATATTATACCAGAAATATCTCCTGGAAGCACCGTGGCTCAATGTTATACCAGAAATATCTCCTGGAAGCACCCTGGCTCAATATTATACCAGAAATATCTCCTGGAAGCACCCTGGCTCAATATTATACCAGAAATACCTCCTGGAAGCACTCTGGCTCAATATTATACCAGAAATACCTCCTGGAAGTACCCTGGCTCAATATTATACCAGAAATACCTCCTGGAAGCACCCTGGCTCAATATTATACCAGAAATACCTCCTGGAAGCACTCTGGCTCAATATTATACCAGAAATACCTCCTGGAAGCACCCTGGCCCAACAGGCCAGGGTGCTTCCCGGCCTGATGAGGCTTTTGTGAAAAGTTCTCATTAAACCAACAGGTAATTGATCCCACTAATAATGATAATACTCTGGATTTTAAGTTTACAAACAACGAGGAACTGATCAGAGACATAACAGTTACAAAGACAGTATATTCTGACCACAACATCACAAGTCCACACGAGTGTATTAACTCAGGGTTGGGGAACTGCGTCACTAATGTTTGCAGATGAATGGTTCAGAGAACCGACATGTTGATATATTAGACACATGTGCAACTCTTGGGTATCTTTATTGAGGAAACGTTTCGCCACACAGTGGCGAACAAATTGAACAAATGTGACACCACCTATGACTGCTGCACCTCTCCTGCCATACGGTTTATAAGCTGCTTCTCCGCTCATATGCCGTATTCTACTCAAGATTGATGGACTGAACACATCGACTCAAGGTTGAGGGACTGATTACCTCATTCTCCTCCTGTTCTTCAAGTTTCTCCTACGTATGGACTGATGAAGCCACTGTGTGGCGAAACGTTTCCTCAGTAAAGATACCCAAGAGTTGCTAATGTTAGAGACGGGATGTTTACTAAGCTTAATTTCAACAACCATAGAACTAACTGGGACAAAATAAGCCAAGAGCTATCAGATGTATCCTGGGAATCAGACATGAGTGCCCTAATGCCCCACCAGTGCCTAGAAGAGCTGAATATAGAAGAATACATTGACAGAAGTATAGAAGTACACATTGATACAACCCAGAAGATCAAATATGTATACAGAGAGAGAGATGGTACAGAAGAAGAAGGCGAGTTACTGAACACATTCAGAATACATATATGTTGCAACAGAGGACTGAATTAGAGCAGAAGCTTAGGATGTTATACCTTTCTTGATTGTAAATAGTATTTCTAGGTATTTTAATGTGCTGTCCCCTTCATGTTTTGTTTTTTATAGTTCCTTGATGATGTGAGAAGTCACGAAAGCGCTTGGAATTTCGCTATTTTTCATATTGGTTGTTTTGCACACACACACACACACACACACACACACACACACACACACACACACACACACACACACACACACACACACACACACGAAGAAAGGTTAAGGGAAATCGACCTGACGACACTGGAGAACAGGAGAGTTACGGGAGACATGATAACGACATACAAAATACTGCATGGTATGGACAAGGTGGACAGAGACAGGATGTTCCAGAGATGGGACACAGAAACAAGGGGTCACAATTGGAAGTTTAAGACTCAGACGAGACACAGGGATGTTAGGAAGTATTTCTTCAGTCATAGAGTCATCAGGAAGTGAAATAGTGTGGCAAGTGATGTAGTGGAGGCAGGAACCATACATAGCTTTAAGATAAGGTATGATAAAGCTCATGGAGCAGGGAGAGAGAGGACATAGTAGCACTCAGTGAAGAGGCGGGGCCAAGAGATGAGTCTTGACCCCTGCAACCACAATTAGGTGAGTATATATATATATATATATATATATATATATATATATATATATATATATATATATATATATATATATATATATATATATATATATATATATATATCAGTCGGTTAACACCCAGGTCGGTTAACACCCAGGTCGGCTGAAACCCAGGTCGGCTAACACCCAGGTCGGCTAACACCCAGGTCGGCTAACACCCAGGTCGGTTAACACCCAGGTCGGCTGAAACCCAGGTCGGCTAACACCCAGGTCGGCTAACACCCAGGTCGGCTAACACCCAGGTCGGCTAACACCCAGGTCGGCTAACACCCAGGTCGGCTAACACCCAGGTCGGCTAACACCAGTCGGCTAACACCCAAGTCCACACTTGCTGCTGGGTGAACGGGGACAGGAGATGTAAGGAATCACGCCCAGGAGTTTCCACACATACCGTGGATCGAACCACAAAACCTCAGTGTGCTAGCTGTCTGCGCTACTGAACTACGGGACCATTTCCCAGGAGGCTTCTGGAACCAGGCCTGGAAGTCCTGCCTCCTGGAACACCCTCAGACTCCGGGAGAACGAGGCATCCAGCCACTGGTCGACACAGCGGATACTCCTGTAAACAAATCTTGCGCTGACATCAGATTAACGACTGGTATTTCTTTTGAATTACAGAGCAGCTATCTTCAGATTCACTGTGGTATCAGTAACGTAATCTGGATTCAGCTAAATGCTGGAGGGTGGGGGTGATTTTGCTGCCGAAGCGGCTGGTTCCTTGTACACCACCTCGACAGTCTTTCTTCAACCCTCTGAACAATGGATTTGTTCTCTCCACACCTCCTAATTTCCCAGTAGAGTCTCATTCTAGTCTAGAACCCCCGAGTAGAACCTCCCATTAGTCTAGAACCTCCCAGTAGAACCTCCCATTAGTCTAGACACTCCCAGTAGAACCTCTCACTAGTCTAGACCCTCCCAGTAGAACCTTCCACTAGTCTAGACACTCCCAGTAGAACCTCCCACTAGTCTAGACCCTCCCAGTAGAACCTCCCACTAGTCTAGACACTCCCAGTAGAACCTCCCACTAGTCTAGACCCTCCCAGTAGAACCTCCCACTAGCCTAGAACTCCCAGTACAACCTCACATTTGTCTAGAACCTCCCAGTAGAACCTCCCACTAGCCTAGAACCTCGCACTACTCTAGAACCTCCTAGTAGAACCTCCCACTAGTACCTCCCACTAGTCTAGAACCTCCCACTAGTACCTCCCACTATAGAACATCTCATTAGTACCTCCCACTAGTCTAGAACCTCCCACTAGTACCTCCCACTAGTACCTCCCACTAGTCTTGAACCTCCCACTAGTGCCTCCCACTAGTCTAGAACCTCCCACTAGTACCTCCCACTACTCTAGAACATCCCACTAGTGCCTTCCACTAGTCTAGAACCTCCCAGTAGAACCTGCTACTAGTCTAGAACCTCCATGTAGAGCCTCCCACTAGTCTAGAGCCTCCCAGTAGAACCTCATACTAGTCTAGAACTTCCCAGAAGAACCTCCCACTAATCTAGAACCTCCCAGTAGAACCTCACACTAGTCCAGAACCTCCCAGTAGAACCTCTCACTAGTCTAGGACCTCCCACTAGAACTTCCCACTATTCTAGAACCTCGTAGTAGAACCTCCCACTAGTCTAGAACCTCGTAGTAGAACCTCCCACTAGTCTAGAACCTCGTAGTAGAACCTCCCACTAGTCTAGAACCTCCCATTACTCCAGAACCTCTAACTAGGACCTTATAGTAGAGCTCGCACTATTCTAGAACCTCACACTACTCTGGAAGGTTCCACTATAAAACATTTCAGTAGAACCTCCCACTATTGAACCTCTCACTACTCTAGAACATCCCACTAGAACCTCACACTAGTCTAGAACCTCCCAGTAGAACCTCCCACTAGTCTAGAACCTCCCATTAGAACCTTCCACTATTCTAGAACCTCCCAGTAGAACCTCCCACTAGTCTAGAACCTCCCAGTAGAACCTCCCACTAGTCTAGAACCTCCCAGTAGAACCTCCCACTAGTCTAGACCCTCCCAGTAGAACCTCCCACTAGTCTAGAACCTCCCTTTAGAATCTTCCACTACTCTAGAACCTCCCACTAGTCTAGAACCTCCCAGTAGAACCTCCCACTAGTCTAGACCCTCCCAGTAGAACCTCCTACTAGTCTAGAATCTCTCAGTAGAACCTCCCACTAGTCTAGAACCTCCCAGTAGAACCTCCCACTAGTCTAGAACCTCCCAGTAGAACCTTATACTAGTCTAGAACCTCCCAGTAGAACCTCCCACTAGTCTAGAACCTCCCAGTAGAACCTCCTACTAGTCTAGAATCTCTCAGTAGAACCTCCCACTAGTCTAGAACCTCCCAGTAGAACCTCCCACTAGTCTAGAACCTCCCACTAGTCTATAACCTCCCAGTAGAACCTCCCACTAGTCTAGAACCTCCCAGTAGAACCTCCTACTAGTCTAGAACCTCCCAGTAGAACCTCCCACTAGTCTAGAACCTCCCAGTAGAACCTCCCACTAGTCTAGAACCTCCCACTAGTCTAGAACCTCCCAGTAGAACCTCCCACTAGTCTAGAACCTCCCACTAGTCTAGAACCTCCCAGTAGAACCTCCTACTAGTCTAGTATCTCCTAGTAGAACCTCCTACTAGTCTAGAATCTCTCAGTAGAACCTCCCACTAGTCTAGAACCTCCCACTAGTCTAGAACCTCCCAGTAGAACCTCCCAGTAGAACCTCCCACTAGTCTAGACCCTCTCAGTAGAACCTTATACTAGTCTAGAACCTCCCAGTAGAACCTCCCTGTAGAACCTCCTACTAGTCTAGAACCTCGCAGTAGAACCTCCTTCTAGTCTAGACCCTCCCAGTAGAACCTCCCTATAGAACCTCCTACTAGTTTAGAACCTCCCAGTAGAACCTCCCTGTAGAATCTTCCACTACTCTAGAACCTCCCACTAGTCTAGAACTTTCCAGTAGAACCTCCCACTAGTCTAGAACCTCCCAGTAGAACCTCCCACTAGTCTAGAACCTCCCAGTAGAACCTGCCACTAGTCTAGAACCTCCCAGTAGAACCTGCCACTAGTCTAGAACTAGGGGTGTTGCCATCTCAACTGCTCACTCACCTTAGGAAGGGGTTCTAGGACTGAGGTTGAAGGTTATTTCCCCTACTGGCTAGAGGTACTTGCAAGAATTTCCTCTGTGACCTTCCAGATGTAAGCCCCCTAACAGGGCCCCCTAACAGGGCCCCCTAACAGGGCCCCCTAACAAGGACTCTCTAATGGGCCCCCCTTACAGGGCCTCCAAACAAGGTCCCTTCCTAACAGGGCCCTGGGCCCAGGAACTATTCTTACCCTTCATGAATAGAACCACTTCATTAATAGAAGAGGGCCCCTAACAAGGCCTCCCTAATGGGGCCCTCCTAACAAGGCCTCCAAACAGGGTCCCTCCCCAACAGGGCCCTGGGCCCAGGAACTATTTTCACCCTTCATTAACAGAACCACTTTCTAAATTAGAGTACATGTGTTACTCGTAAACTACTGCTTGGTAGGTGGTGGTATATGGCCCATACGGGTGTAGCGCAATCTTGTGAATAATGTTATATTATCATCGATGTGTTCACCAATCTATTTTTTTTTCCTTTCAGGTGTGAGAGTCGTGCTTTGCCTCAGTACCTTATCCTTTGTACCTTTGTAAACAGTAAGTGTTACTGGTATCTTGGTTCTTCCTACAAGACAGATACACACACACACATACACTGTGTGTGTGTGTGTGTGTGTGTGTTTGTACGAAATATATGGGGAGGTTCCACCTCTAGAACTTTACTGGGGACCCTCATCCTCAGGGAAAACTCAAGGTTCTCCCCGGAGCTGTTTGAATATTTTCTTCTCCTGCCATCCCCTATATTTTATATTCTATGTGAACTTTGTTAATAGACAGAATACATTGACAGGAAACACAAACATGAATACAGTGGTACACTATATCAAAGATTATGAATCTCCTCCAGCTCCTCCGAAGCCGGGAGAGAGCCCAGTATGCAGCAAGCATTTCCCCTCTGGATGGCCACATTGAGGCGCTGGAACATGAAAGTGGTTGCCCTTGGGTCCCTGGTGGCGTCAATTAGTCTGGAAGCCAGATCTTTAAGGAAACGTGTGGCATTTTTCCCCCATGATTTCAAGGTCTCTGATCCCTCTGGGACAAATTGATACTGTTGGCTTATGTCCCTGTACTTGCTGATCTTGTACTCCTCCTTGTGATCAGCAGCTCCTCCCTGTCACCAGACACTGTGATGGATGTAGGTGTCAGCGTCGACACACTTATATAGCCCCATGCTATGAGCTTGCCATTCTTCCAAGGATAGTTGGTGATCCCATCAGGGCAATTTGCTGGGTTGTGAGTGTTGTTGGCTGCTAGGGATCAGGGTTCTCGGCTGGGCATCCAGCTGTAGCAAGGGTTCTCTTTATGATGTCATTGACCTCATTGTGTCTTGCACTACTGCAGCACTAGTGCAAGACACAATGAGGTCAATGACATCATAAAGAGAACCCTTGCTACAGCTGGATGCCCAGCCGAGAACCCTGGTGCTGGGGCAGCAAGAGTCTCCCATTCAGTGATGGCACTGGCATAGCTAGGGTCCTGTATTCCTGCTGAGTCACTAAGGTTATCTGGTAGAATTTGTTTAATGAACTCATTTGAGGCTATGGAAGAGGATAGGAAAGCCGGTAGGGCAATCTGGGAGGATTTGTGTACTCCCAGCCCCCCAAGCCTGACTGGAAGTGAGGCTTGCAACCACTGTCCATCTTCATGGGTAAGATTCAATACAATCTCTAGGTCTTAAGGAGGTAGGACCTTTGAACTGCTGAAGGCTGGGGAGCATCTCAGGATGTAGGTAAATTTTGGGACTGAGGGGCACCTGGTGAGTAGGCAGAAGGCATTATGTATATCAGTGTATTTCATCCTGCCTTCTATCGTTCTGAAGTCTGAGATTTTTTTTCTAGGATCAGATTAATGGCACTGGACCCAAGAGGAGCACCAAGGAGAGTGCTGTTGGCTGGATCAATGACTCGTGCTCCCGGTAAAACTGTGTTCGGGCACTGGCTCGGAACAACCAAGATGGACTAGTCTACCTCATTTCAATCGAATTTAAACACTGATTTATATAAGATACCATTAATATATTCAAATTTATATGACAAGTATCTCCCATGTACAGTTGTGTTTTTTTAAGCAGAATTATGGCAGTCCCGAAGTGAAAGGCAATTACGTTCTAAACTGACAAAGTTATCCTTGGATATAAAATCCGGGAAAATGAAAGGATGAATGGTAGAAGCCTGGGCTTTAATCTGAACCCTAGTTAAGACATTTATAGTGTCTGAGGCGATATCCTCACTTTGACTGACGAGTGTACAGATGGTCCTGCTACCTCACTTTCGACGGCATTATAATCTCTTTCTACCTTCAAATGAATACTGTTATCAAGAGAAATTGCAGTTTCCAGAACGGAACTGTCAAGGGACTTTCCGAACTTCGGAGGAAGAGGTGCTGGTAAGCTTGTGTCTAATGGTGGTGACGATTGGTCAGTCTCAGAAGGAAGAATGGTACCTTTTACAATACCTAATAGTACAGAGCAAGTTGTGATTGGGGCTAGTACGGTATCAGTCCAACCTGTGAACCATTTAGATTGTAGGGAAAGTGTCTGTACGGCCCAAGTAGTCTGAAAGGATAGAAGAGACATGAGTGGTTCTGAGGTTAGGGAACAGCTTGTTAGACATTATGATACAGGTACATCCCATGTCACATAATATAGTTGATACCTTAATTCCATTAACCGTTCCTGAGCACGATGGTGCCTTATTACCGTCAACAAAACATCTGCCAACTTCTGTTTTCTTTGAGGAACAAACTCAATGTTTATGTCCGGTACCACCACATCGAAAACACATTGGTATTAAAGTTGGTCGATTTTTTCCAATGGGAGGCTTTTTATTCTTTGGTTCAGATGAACCATTTATCTTAGGGTTCGATCCCTTCAGATCTGTATAGCAACTGTGGGCTTCAGCATAGATGTCAGCAGCCTCAGCAACTTCCTCAGCTTTCAGATTAAGTTCTCTGATGAAAGTTCGTTTCTGGTGGGGAAGAGCCGTCAGGAACTGGACGGCAACCATCAAGTCTCTAAGGGATTCATAATTACCATCAATCCCTGAGCTCTCAATCCAAAAATCGGAAAGATGAAAGAGGGAAATCTCAAACTGCTGAAAGTTTTAAAGTGGCATACCTGAAATCCTTTCTATAAGAGTTTGAGGTCTTTTGGTATGTATCACAGCTGTCAGACACAGCAACATCACATCTGTCAGACACAGCAGCATCACAGCTGTCAGACACAGCAGCATCACAGCTGTCAGACACAGCAGCATCTCAGCTGTCAGACACAGCAGCATCACAGCTGTCAGACACAGCAGCATCACAGCTGTCAGACACAGCAGCATCACAGCTGTCAGACACAGCAGCATCACAGCTGTCAGACACAGCAGCATCACAGCTGTCAGACACAGCAGCATCTCAGCTGTCAGACACAGCAGCATCACAGCTGTCAGACACAGCAACATCGCATCTGTCAGACACAGCAGCATCACAGCTGTCAGACACAGCAGCATCTCAGCTGTCAGACACAGCAGCATCTCAGCTGTCAGACACAGCAGCATCACAGCTGTAAGACACAGCAGCATCACAGCTGTCAGACACAGCAGCATCACAGCTGTCAGACACAGCAGCATCTCAGCTGTCAGACACAGCAGCATCACAGCTGTCAGACACAGCAGCATCACAGCTGTCAGACACAGCAGCATCTCAGCTGTCAGACAGCAGCATCACAACTGTCAGACACAGCAGCATCACAGCTGTCAGACAAAGCAGCATCACAGCTGTCAGACACAGCAGCATCTCAGCTGTCAGACACAGCAGCATCACAGCTGTAAGACACAGCAGCATCACAGCTGTCAGACAAAGCAGCATCACAGCTGTCAGACACAGCAGCATCTCAGCTGTCAGACACAGCAGCATCACAGCTGTAAGACACAGCAGCATCACAGCTGTCAGACACAGCAGCATCACAGCTGTCAGACACAGCAGCATCACAGCTGTCAGACACAGCAGCATATCAGCTGTCAGACACAGCAGCTTCACAGCTGTAAGACACAGCAGCATCACAGCTGTCAGACACAGCAGCATCACAGCTGTCAGACACAACAACTTAGGATCTTCATACAGTAAATTCTTCAACTACTGTCTGACCTTCAGTCATGACTTATACTAGAGGATTTTCTCACTGGTGACTCCACCCCCTGCTGCTGCAACTGCCAGTGGAACTACCCACTGGTGACTCCACCCCCTGCTGCTGCAACTGCCAGTGGAACTACCCATTGGTGACTCCACCCCCTGCTGCTGCAACTGCCAGTGGAACTACCGATTGATGACTCCACCCCCTGCTGCTGCAACTGCCAGTGGAACTACCCATTGATGACTCCACCCCCTGCTGCTGCAACTGCCAGTGGAACTACCCATTGGATGACTCCACCCCCTGCTGCTGCAACTGCCAGTGGAACTGCCCACTGGTGACTCCACCCCCTGCTGCTGCAACTGCCAGTGGAACTACCCATTGGTGACTCCACCCCCTGCTGCTGCAACTGCCAGTGGAACTACCCATTGGTGACTCCACCCCCTGCTGCTGCAACTGCCAGTGGAACTACCCATTGATGACTCCACCCCCTGCTGCTGCAACTGCCAGTGGAACTACCCATTGATGACTCCACCCCCTGCTGCTGCAACTGCCAGTGGAACTACCCATTGATGACTCCACCCCCTGCTGCTGCAACTGCCAGTGGAACTACCCATTGGTGACTCCACCCCCTGCTGCTGCAACTGCCAGTGGAACTACCCATTGATGACTCCACCCCCTGCTGCTGCAACTGCCAGTGGAACTACCCATTGGTGACTCCACCCCCTGCTGCTGCAACTGCCAGTGGAACTACCCATTGGTGACTCCACCCCCTGCTGCTGCAACTGCCAGTGGAACTACCCATTGGTGACTCCACCCCCTGCTGCTGCAACTGCCAGTGGAACTACCCATTGGTGACTCCACCCCCTGCTGCTGCAACTGCCAGTGGAACTGCACACTGGTGACTGCACCCTCTGCTGCTGCAACTGCCAGTGGAACTACCCACTGGTGACTCCACCCCCTGCTGCTGCAACTGCCAGTGGAACTACCCATTGGTGACTCCACCCCCTGCTGCTGCAACTTCCAGTGGAACTGCACACTGGTGACTCCACCCTCTGCTGCTGCAGCTGCCAGTGGAACTGCCCACTGGTGACTGCACCTACTGCTACTGCAACTGCCAGTGGAACTGCTCACTGGTGACTCCACCCCCTGCTGCTGCAACTGCCAGTGGAACTACCCACTGGTGACGCCACCCCTTGCTGCTTTAACTGCCAGTGGAACTGCCCACTGGTGACTCTACCCTCTGCTGCTGCTTTAACTGCAAGTGGAACTGCCCACTGGTAACTCCAGCACCTGCTCCTGCAGCTCCCAGTGGAACTGCCCAATGGTGAATCCACCCCCTGCTGCTGCAACTGCCAGTGGAACTGCTCTCTGGTGACTCCACCCACTGCTGCTGCTTCAACTGCCAGTGGAACTGCCAATTCGTGACTCTACCACCTGCTGCTGCAACTGCCAGTGGAACTGCTCACTGGTGATTCCACACACTGTTGCTGCAACTGCCAGTGGAACTACCCACTGGTGACTCCATCCCCTGCTGCTGCAACTGCCAATGGAACTACCCAGTGGTGACTCCACCCCCTGCAGCTGCAACTGACAGTGGAACTACCCCTTTGTGACTCCACCCCCTGCTGCTGCAACTGCCAATGGAACTGCCCATTGGTGACTCCACCCCCTGCTGCTGCAACTGCCAATGGAACTGCCCATTGGTGACTCCACTCACCTGCTGCTGCAACTGCCCACTGGTGACTCCACCCACTGCTGATGCTTCAACTGCCAGTGGAACTGCCCACTGGTGACTCCACCCACTGCTGCTGCAACTGCCAGCAGAACTGCCCACTGGTGACTCCACCCAATGCTGCTACAACTGCCAGTGTAACTACCAATTGGTGACTCCACCCCCTACTGCTGCAGCTTCCAGTGGAAATGCCCACTGGTGACTCCCTCCTCTGCTGCTGCAACTGCCAATGGAACTGCCTACTGGTGACTCCACCCCATGCTGCTGCAACTGCCATTGGAACTACCCACTGGTGACTCCACCCACTGCTGCTGCAATTGCCAATGGAACTACCCACTGGTGACTCCATCCCCTGCTGCTGCAGCTGCCAGTTGAGCTGCCCACTGGTGACTCCACCCCTTGCAGCTGCAGCTGCCAGTGGAACTGCCCACTGGTACCTCCACCCTCTGCTGCTGCAATTGCCAGTGGAGCTACCCACTGATGACTCCACCTCCTGCTGCTGCAACTCCCCACTGGTAACTCGATCCCATGCTGCTGCAACTGCCAGTGGAACTGCCCATTGGTGCCTCCACCCCCTGCTACTGCAACATCCAGTGGAACTGCCCACTGGTGACTACATCCACTGCTGCTGCAACTGCCAGTGGAACTACACATTGGTGCCTCCACCCCTTGCTGCTGCAACTGCCATTGTAACTGCCCACTGGTGACTCCACCCCCTGCTACTGCAACATCCAGTGGAACTGCCCACTGGTGACTACATCCACTGCTGCTGCAACTGCCAGTGGAACTACACATTGGTGACTCCACCCCTTGCTGCTGCAACTTCCAGTGGAACTGCCCACTGGTGATTCCGCCCTCTGCTGCTGCAGCTGCCAATGGAACTGCCCACTGGTGACTCCACCTCCTGCTGCTGCAACTTCCAGTGGACATACCCACTGGTGACTCCATGCCCTGCTGCTGCAATTGCCAATGTAACTGCCCACTGGTGACTCTACGTCCTGCAGCTGCAACTGCCATGGAACTACCCATTTGTTACTCCACCCCCTGTTGCTGCAACTTCCAATTGAGCTTCCCACTGGTGACTCCACCCCTGCTGCTGCAGCTGCCAATGGAACTGCCCACTGGTGACTTCACCCCCTGCTGCTGCTGCAACTTCCAGTGGACATACCCACTGGTGACTCCACCTGCTGTTGCAACTGCCAGTGGAACTACCCACTGGTGACTCCACCCCGTGTTGCTGCAACTGCCAGTTGAACTGCCCACTGGTGACTCTACCTCCTGCAGCTGCAACTGCCAGTGGAACTACCCACTGGTGACTCTACCCCCTGCTGCTGCAGCTGCCAATGGAACTGCCAACTGGCGACTCCACCTACTGCTCCTGCAACTGCTAGTGGAACTACCCACTGGTGACTCCACCCCCTGCTGCTGCAATTGCCATTGGAACTGCCCACTGGTGACTCCACCCCCTGCTGCTGCAATTGCCAGTGGAACTGCCCACTGGTGACTCCACCCCCTGCTCCTGCAATTGCCAGTGAAACTACACACTGGTGACTCCACACCCTACTGCTGCAACTTCCCACTGGTGACTCCACCCCCTGCTGCTGCAACTGCCATTGGAACTGCCCACTTGTGACTCCACCTACTGCTCCTGCAACTGCTAGTGGAACTACCCACTGGTGACTCCACACCCTACTGTTGCAACTTCCCACTGGTGACTCCACCCCCTGCTGCTGCAACTGCCAGTGGAACCATCCACTGTTTACTCCACCCCCTGCTGCTGCAACTGCCCACTCGTGACTCCACCCCCTGCTGCTGCAACTGCCAGTGGAACTGCCCACTGATGACTCCACCCCCTGCTGCTGCAACTGCCAGTGGAATTACCCACTGGTTACTCTACTCTCTGATGCTGCAACTCCCAGTGGAACTGCCCAATGGTGACTCCACCCCCTGCTGCTGCAACTGCCAGTGGACCTATCCACTGGTGACTCCACCCCCTGCTGCTGCAACTGCCAGTTGAACTACCCACTGGTGACTCCACCCCTGCTACTACAACTGCCAGTGGAACTTCCCACTGGTGACTCCATCCCATGCTGCTGCAACTGCCAGTGGAACTAACCACTGGTGACTCCACCCCCTGCTGCTGCAGATACCAGTGGAACTACCCACTTGTGACTCCACACCCTGCTGCTGCAACTGCCAGTGGAACTATCCACTGGTTACTCCACGCTTTGCTGCTGCAACTGTCAGTGGAACTGCGCTCTAGTGAATCCACCCCCTGCTGTTGCAACTACCAATGGAACTACCTACTGGTGACTCCACCCCCTGCTGTTGCAACTACCAATGGAACTACCTACTGGTGACTCCACCCCCTGCTGTGGCAACTGCCAGTGGAACTGCACGCTGGTCACTCCACAGCCTGCTGCTGCTGCAAATGCCAGTGGAACTACCAACTGGTCACTCCACTCCCTGCTCCTGCAACTGCTATTGGAACTATCCACTGGTGACTCCACCCCCTGCTCCTGCAATTGCCACTGGAACTACCCACTGGTGACTCCACCCACTACTGCTGCAATTGCCAGTGGAACTACCCACTGGTGACTCCACCCACTACTGCTGCAACTGCCAGTGGAACTGCCCACTGGTGACTCCACCCACTGCTGCTGCAACTGCCACTTCTCTGCACATATGCTGTACTTTTCTCCAGGCTGAGGGACTGATTACCTCAAAGTCCTCTTCACCTTCCATTGTTGTTCTCATTCTTTAGCTTGTCAGTTTTCTCAATTATTTATATCACAAAGAAAGCTTGGACTATTGAACACTGAACACTGAACACTGGACTACTGAACACTGGACTACTGAACACTGGACTACTGAACACTGGACTACTGAACACTGGACTACTGAACACTGGACTACTGAACACTGAACACTGGACTACTGAACACTGAACACTGGACTACTGAACACTGGACTACTGAACACTGAACACTGGACTACTGAACACTGAACACTGGACTACTGAACACTGAACACTGGACTACTGAACACTGAACTACTGAACACTGGACTACTGAACACTGAACACTGGACTACTGAACACTGAACTACTGAACACTGGACTACTGAACACTGAACACTGGACTACTGAACACTGAACTACTGAACACTGGACTACTGAACACTGAACACTGGACTACTGAACACTGAACTACTGAACACTGAACACTGGACTACTGAACACTGAACACTGGACTACTGAACACTGGACTACTGAACACTGGACTACTGAACACTGAACACTGGACTACTGAACACTGAACACTGGACTACTGAACACTGAACACTGGACTACTGAACACTGAACACTGGACTACTGAACACTGAACACTGGACTACTGAACACTGAACACTGGACTACTGAACACTGAACACTGAACACTGAACACTGGACTACTGAACACTGAACACTGGACTACTGAACACTGAACACTGAACTACTGAACACTGAACACTGAACACTGAACTACTGAACACTGAACACTGGACTACTGAACACTGAACTACTGAACACTGGACTACTGAACACTGAACACTGGACTATTGAACACTGGACTACTGAACACTGAACATTGGACTACTGAACACTGAACACTGAACACTGGACTACTGAACACTGAACACTGAACACTGAACACTGGACTACTGAACACTGAACACTGGACTACTGAACACTGAACACTGGACTACTGAACACTGAACACTGGACTACTGAACACTGAACACTGGACTACTGAACACTGAACACTGGACTACTGAACACTGAACACTGAACACTGGACTACTGAACACTGAACACTGGACTACTGAACACTGAACACTGAACACTGGACTACTGAACACTGAACACTGAACACTGGACTACTGAACACTGAACACTGAACTATTGAACACTGAACACTGGACTACTGAACACTGGACTACTGAACACTGAACTACTGAACACTGAACATTGGACTACTGAACACTGAACATTGGACTACTGAACACTGAACTACTGAACACTGAACACTGAACTACTGAACACTGAACACTGGACTACTGAACACTGAACATTGGACTACTGAACACTGAACATTGGACTACTGAACACTGAACTACTGAACACTGAACATTGGACTACTGAACACTGAACATTGGACTACTGAACACTGAACTACTGAACACTGAACACTGAACTACTGAACACTGGACTACTGAACACTGAACACTGGACTACTGAACACTGAACACTGGACTACTGAACACTGGACTACTGAACACTGAACACTGGACTACTGAACACTGGACTACTGAACACTGAACACTGGACTACTGAACACTGAACACTGGACTACTGAACACTGAACACTGGACTACTACTGAACACACTGAACACTGAACACTGAACTACTGAACACTGAACATTGGACTACTGAACACTGAACACTAAACTACTGAACACTGAACATTGGACTACTGAACACTGAACTACTGAACACTGAACATTGGACTACTGAACACTGGACTACTGAACACTGAACAATGGACTACTGAACACTGAACTACTGAACACTGAACATTGGACTACTGAACACTGAACTACTGAACACTGAACATTGGACTACTGAACACTGGACTACTGAACACTGAACACTGGACTACTGAACACTGGACTACTGAACACTGAACACTGGACTACTGAACACTGAACACTGGACTACTGAACACTGAACACTGGACTACTGAACACTGAACACTGGACTACTGAACACTGAACACTGGACTACTGAACACTGAACACTGGACTACTGAACACTGAACACTGGACTACTGAACACTGAACACTGGACTACTGAACACTGAACACTGAACTACTGAACACTGAACACTGGACTACTGAACACTGAACACTGGACTACTGAACACTGAACACTGAACACTGAACTACTGAACACTGAACTACTGAACACTGGACTACTGAACACTGAACACTGGACTACTGAACACTGAACACTGGACTACTGAACACTGAACACTGGACTACTGAACACTGAACACTGAACACTGGACTACTGAACACTGAACACTGGACTACTGAACACTGAACACTGGACTACTGAACACTGAACACTGAACACTGAACACTGGACTACTGAACACTGAACACTGGACTACTGAACACTGAACACTGGACTACTGAACACTGAACACTGGACTACTGAACACTGAACACTGGACTACTGAACACTGAACACTGGACTACTGAACACTGAACACTGGACTACTGAACACTGAACACTGGACTACTGAACACTGGACTACTGAACACTGAACACTGGACTACTGAACACTGAACACTGGACTACTGAACACTGAACACTGAACACTGGACTACTGAACACTGAACACTGGACTACTGAACACTGAACACTGGACTACTGAACACTGAACACTGAACACTGGACTACTGAACACTGAACACTGGACTACTGAACACTGAACACTGAACACTGGACTACTGAACACTGAACACTGGACTACTGAACACTGAACACTGGACTACTGAACACTGAACACTGAACACTGAACACTGGACTACTGAACACTGAACACTGGACTACTGAACACTGAACACTGAACACTGAACACTGAACACTGGACTACTGAACACTGAACACTGGGCTACTGAACACTGAACACTGAACTACTGAACACTGAACACCGGACTACTGAACACTGGACTACTGAACACTGAACACTGGACTACTGAACACTGAACACTGGACTACTGAACACTGAACACTGGACTACTGAACACTGAACACTGGACTACTGAACACTGGACTACTGAACACTGAACACTGAACACTGAACACTGGACTACTGAACACTGAACACTGGACTACTGAACACTGAACTACTGAACACTGGACTACTGAACACTGAACACTGGACTACTGAACACTGGACTACTACTGAACACTGGACTACTGGACACTGAACACTGAACACTGGAACACTGGACTACTGAACACTGAACACTGAACACTGGACTACTGAACACTGAACACTGGACTGAACACTGAACACTGAACACTGAACTACTGAACACTGAACACTGAACACTGGACTACTGAACACTGAACACTGAACACTGGACTACTGAACACTGAACACTGGACTACTGAACACTGAACACTGAACTCTGGACTACTGAACACTGAACACTGAACACTGGACTACTGATCACTGAACACTGGACTACTGAACACTGAACACTGAACACTGGACTACTGAACACTGGACTACTGAACACTGAACACTGGACTACTGAACACTGAACACTGGACTACTGAACACTGAACACTGGACTACTGAACACTGGACTACTGAACACTGGACTACTGAACACTGGACTACTGAACACTGGACTACTGAACACTGGACTACTGAACACTGGACTACTGAACACTGGACTACTGAACACTGAACACTGGACTACTGAACACTGGACTACTGAACACTGGACTACTGAACACTGAACACTGGACTACTGAACACTGGACTACTGAACACTGAACACTGAACTACTGAACACTGGACTACTGAACACTGGACTACTGAACACTGAACACGTGAATACTGAACACTGAACACTGAACACTGAACACTGGACTACTGAACACTGAACACTGAACACTGAACACTGAACTACTGAACACTGAACACTGAACACTGGACTACTGAACACTGAACACTGAACACTGAACACTGGACTACTGATCACTGAACACTGAACACTGGACTACTGAACACTGGACTACTGAACACTGAACACTGAACACTGGACTACTGAACACTGAACACTGGACTACTGAACACTGGACTACTGAACACTGAACATTGGACTACTGAACACTGGACTACTGAACACTGAACATTGGACTACTGAACACTGAACACTGGACTACTGAACACTGAACATTGGACTACTGAACACTGGACTACTGAACACTGAACACTAAACTACTGAACACTGAACAATGGACTACTGAACACTGGACTACTGAACACTGAACACTGGACTACTACTGAACACTGAACTACTGAACACTGAACACTGGACTACTGAACACTGGACACTGAACACTGAACAACTACTGAACACTGGACTACTGAACACTGGACTACTGAACACTGAACACTAAACTACTGAACACTGAACACTGGACTACTGAACACTGAACACTGGACTACTGAACACTGAACACTGGACTACTGAACACTGAACACTGGACTACTGAACACTGGACTACTGAACACTGAACACTGGACTACTGAACACTGAACACTGGACTACTGAACACTGGACTACTGAACACTGAACACTGGACTACTGAACACTGGACTACTGAACACTGGACTACTGAACACTGGACTACTGAACACTGAACACTGGACTACTGAACACTGAACACTGGACTACTGAACACTGGACTACTGAACACTGAACACTGGACTACTGAACACTGGACTACTGAACACTGAACACTGAACACTGGACTACTGAACACTGGACTACTGAACACTGGACTACTGAACACTGGACTACTGAACACTGGACTACTGAACACTGAACACTAAACTACTGAACACTGAACTACTGAACACTGAACACTGGACTACTGAACACTGAACACTGGACTACTGAACACTGGACTACTGAACACTGAACACTGGACTACTGAACACTGAACACTGAACTACTGAACACTGGACTACTGAACACTGGACTACTGAACACTGGACTACTGAACACTGGACTACTGAACACTGGACTACTGAACACTGAACACTGGACTACTGAACACTGAACACTGAACTACTGAACACTGAACACTGGTCTACTGAACACTGAACTACTGAACACTGAACACTGAACTACTGAACACTGAACACTGAACATTGAACTACTGAACACTGGACTACTGAACACTGAACTACTGAACAATAAACACTGGACTACTGAACAGTGAACACTGTACTGAATACTGAACACAGAACACTGAACACTGGACTACTGAACACCGAACACTGGACTGAACACTGAACACTGAACTGAACTGGACTACTGAACACTGAACACTGGACTATTGAACACTGGACTACTGAACACTGAACTACTGAACACTGGACTACTGAACACTGGACTACTGAACACTGAACACTGAACACTGGACTACTGAACACTGAACACTGGACTATTGAACACTGAACACTGGACTACTGAACACTGAACACTGGACTTCTGAACACTGAACTACTGAACACTGAACTACTGAACACTGAACTGAACACTGGACTACTACTGAACACTGGACTACTGAACACTGGACTATTGAACACTGAACACTGGACTACTGAACACTGAACACTGAACACTGGACTACTACTGAACACTGGACTACTGAACACTGAACACTGGACTACTGAACACTGGACTACTGAACACTGAACACTGACTACTGACTACTGAACACTGAACTACTGAACACTGGACTACTGAACACTGAACACTGACTACACTGAACACTGGACTACTGAACACTGAACTACTGAACACTGAACACTGGACTACTGAACACTGAACACTGGACTACTGAACACTGAACACTGGACTATTGAACACTGAACACTGGACTACTGAACACTGAACACTGGACTTCTGAACACTGAACACTGGACTATTGAACATTTAACACTGGACTACTGAACACTGAACACTGAACACTGAACTACTGAACACTGAACTACTGAACACTGAACACTGGACTATTGAACACTGAACACTGGACTACTGAACACTGGACTACTGAACAACACTGAACACTGAACACTGAACTACTGAACACTGGACTACTGAACACTGGACTACTGAACACTGGACTACTGAACACTGGACTACTGAACACTGGACTACTGAACACTGGACTACTGAACACTGAACACTGGACTACTGAACACTGGACTACTGAACACTGAACACTGGACTACTGAACACTGGACTACTGAACACTGGACTACTGAACACTGGACTACTGAACACTGGACTACTGAACACTGGACTACTGAACACTGGACTACTGAACACTGAACACTGGACTACTGAACACTGAACACTGGACTACTGAACACTGAACTACTGAACACTGAACACTGGACTACTGAACACTGGACTACTGAACACTGAACACTGGACTACTGAACACTGGACTACTGAACACTGGACTACTGAACACTGGACTACTGAACACTGGACTACTGAACACTGAACACTGAACACTGGACCACTGAACACTGAACACTGGACTACTGAACACTGAACACTGGGCTACTGAACACTGAACACTGAACTACTGAACACTGAACACCGGACTACTGAACACTGGACTACTGAACACTGAACACTGGACTACTGAACACTGAACACTGGACTACTGAACACTGGACTACTGAACACTGAACACTGGACTACTGAACACTGGACTACTGAACACTGAACACTGGACTACTGAACACTGAACTACTGAACACTGAACACTGGACTACTGAACACTGAACACTGGACTACTGAACACTGAACACTGGACTACTGAACACTGGACTACTGAACACTGAACACTGGACTACTGAACACTGGACTACTGAACACTGAACACTGGACTACTGAACACTGGACTACTGAACACTGAACACTGGACTACTGAACACTGAACACTGGACTACTGAACAACACTGAACACTGGACTACTGAACACTGGACTACTGAACTACTGAACACTGGACTACTGAACACTGAACTACTGAACACTGGACTACTGAACACTGAACACTGGACTACTGAACACTGAACACTGAACACTGAACACTGGACTACTGAACACTGAACACTGGACTACTGAACACTGAACACTGAACACTGGACTACTGAACACTGGACTACTGAACACTGAACACTGGACTACTGAACACTGAACATTGGACTACTGAACACTGAACACTGAACACTGGACTACTGAACACTGGACTACTGATCACTGAACACTGAACACTGAACTACTGAACACTGAACACTGGACTACTGAACACTGGACTACTGAACACTGAACACTGGACTACTGAACACTGGACTACTGAACACTGAACACTGGACTACTGAACACTGGACTACTGAACACTGAACACTGGACTACTGAACACTGGACTACTGAACACTGGACTACTGAACACTGGACTACTGAACACTGGACTACTGAACACTGGACTACTGAACACTGAACACTGGACTACTGAACACTGAACACTGGACTACTGAACACTGGACTACTGAACACTGAACACTGGACTACTGAACACTGGACTACTGAACACTGGACTACTGAACACTGAACACTGGACTACTGAACACTGAACACTGGACTACTGAACACTGGACTACTGAACACTGGACTACTGAACACTGAACACTGGACTACTGAACACTGAACACTGGACTACTGAACACTGGACTACTGAACACTGAACACTGGACTACTGAACACTGGACTACTGAACACTGAACTACTGAACACTGAACACTGAACTACTGAACACTGAACATTGGACTACTGAACACTGAACTACTGAACACTGAACATTGGACTACTGAACACTGGACTACTGAACACTGAACACTAAACTACTGAACACTGAACAATGGACTACTGAACAGTGAACTACTGAACACTGGACTACTGAACACTGGACTACTGAACACTGGACTACTGAACACTGGACTACTGAACACTGAACACTGGACTACTGAACACTGAACACTGGACTACTGAACACTGAACACTGAACTACTGAACACTGTACTACTGAACACTGAACACTGGACTACTGAACACTGAACACTGGACTACTGAACACTGAACACTGAACACTGAACTACTGAACACTGAACACTGGACTACTGAACACTGAACACTGGACTACTGAACACTGAACTACTGACCACTGAACACTGAACACTGGACTACTGAACACTGGACTACTGAACACTGAACACTGGACTACTGAACACTGAACACTGAACTACTGAACACTGAACATTGGACTACTGAACACTGAACATTGGACTACTGAACACTGAACATTGGACTACTGAACACTGAACACTGGACTACTGAACACTGGACTACTGATCACTGAACACTGAACATTGGACTACTGAACACTGAACTACTGAACACTGAACTACTGAACACTGAACACTTGACTGAACACTGAACACTGGACTACTGAACACTGAACACTGGACTACTGAACACTGAACACTGGACTACTGAACACTGAACACTGGACTACTGAACACTGAACACTGAACACTGGACTACTGAACACTGAACACTGAACACTGAACTACTGAACACTGAACACTGGACTACTGAACACTGAACACTGGACTACTGAACACTGAACACTGGACTGCTGAACACTGAACACTGGACTACTGAACACTGAACATTGGACTACTGAACACTGAACACTGGACTACTGAACACTGAACACTGAACTACTGAACACTGAACACTGAACTACTGAACACTTGACTACTGAACACTGGACTACTGAACACTGACCACTGAACACTGGACTGACCACTGAACACTGGACTGACCACTGAACACTGGACTGACCACTGAACACTGGACTGACCACTGAACACTGGACTGACCACTGAACACTGGACTGACCACTGAACACTGAATTCTGAACACTGGACTATTGAACACTGAACACTGGACTACTGACCACTGAACACTGGACTACTGAACACTGAACACTGGACTACTGAACACTGAACACTGGACTACTGAACACTGAACACTGGACTACTGAACACTGAACACTGAACTACTGAACACTGTACTACTGAACACTGAACACTGGACTACTGAACACTGAACACTGGACTACTGAACACTGAACACTGGACTACTGAACACTGAACACTGGACTACTGAACACTGAACACTGGACTATTGAACACTGAACACTGGACTATTGAACACTGAACACTGGACTACTGAACACTGAACACTGAACACTGGACTATTGAACACTGAACACTGGACTATTGAACACTGAACACTGGACTATTGAACACTGAACACTGGACTATTGAACACTGAACACTGGACTATTGAACACTGAACACTGGACTATTGAACACTGAACACTGGACTATTGAACACTGAAAATTGGACTATTGAACACTGAACACTGGACTATTGAACACTGAACACTAAAGTATTGAACACTGAACACTGGACTATTGAACACTGAACAGTGGACTATTGAACACTGAACACTGGACTATTGAACACTGAACACTGGACTAACGAACACTGACTATTGAACACTGAACACTGGACTATTGAACACTGAACATGGACTTTTGAACACTGAACACTGGACTATTGAACACTGAACACTGGACTATTGAACACTGAACACTGGACTATTGAACACTGAACACTGGACTATTGAACACTGAACACTGGACTATTGAACACTGAACACTGGACTACCGAACACTGAACATTGGAATATTGAACACTGAACACTGGACTATTGAACACTGAACACTGGACTACCGAACACTGAGCATTGGAATATTGAACACTGAACACTGGACTGTTGAACACTGAACACTGGACTATCGAACACTGAACATTGGAATATTGAACACTGAACACTGGACTATTGAACACTGAACACGACTTTTGAACACTGAACATTGGACTATTGAACACTGAACACTGGACTATTGAACACTGAACACTGGACTATTGAACACTGAACACTGGACTATTGAACACTGAACACTGGACTATTGAACACTGAACACTGGACTATTGAACACTGAACACGACTTTTGAACACTGAACATTGGACTATTGAACACTGAACACTGGACTACTGAACACTGAACACTGGACTACTGAACACTGAACACTGGACTATTGAACACTGAACACTGGACTACTGAACACTGAACACTGGACTATTGAACACTGAACACTGGACTATTGAACACTGAACACTGGACTATTGAACACTGAACACTGGACTATTGAACACTGAACACTGGACTATTGAACACTGAACACTGGACTATTGAACACTGAACACTGGACTATTGAACACTGAACACTGGACTACTGAACACTGAACACTGGACTATTGAACACTGAACATTGGAATATTGAACACTGAACACTGGACTATTGAACACTGGACTATTGAACACTGAACACTGGACTATTGAACACTGAACACTGGACTACTGAACACTGAACACTGGACTATTGAACACTGAACACTGGACTATTGAACACTGAACACTGGACTATTGAACACTGAACACTGGACTATTGAACACTGAACACTGGACTATTGAACACTGAACACTGAACACTGGACTATTGAACACTGAACACTGGACTATTGAACACTGAACACTGGACTATTGAACACTGAACACTGGACTATTGAACACTGAACACTGGACTATTGAACACTGAACACTGGACTACCGAACACTGAACATTGGAATATTGAACACTGAACACTGGACTATTGAACACTGTAGTCTCGGCTTAAGTTACTTGGAGTAACCGGCCCCTTGTATAAATATTGACTCACCGCCTTGTGCTTGCTGGGTTAAGTCTCAGCTCTTGGCCCCACCTCCACTACCACTTTGATCGGCATCTCTGATTTATGCTTCTTGTCCATATCATACCTAGTGCTGAGGCTACGCACATACACAGCTATCTTGTAGCCTCTGCTCCCCAGCTACACAGCTATCTGGTAGCCTCTACTCCCCAGCTACACAGCTATCTGGTAGCCTCTACTCCCCAGCTACACAGCTATCTGGTAGCCTCTACTCCCCAGCTACACAGCTATCTGGTAGCCTCTACTGCCCAGCTACACAGCTATCTGGTAGCCTCTACTGCCCAGCTACACAGCTATCTGGTAGCCTCTACTGCCCAGCTACGCAGCTATCTGGTAGCCTCTACTGCCCAGCTACACAGCTATCTGGTAGCCTCTACTGCCCAGCTACACAGCTATCTGGTAGCCTCTACTCCCCAGCTACACAGCTATCTGGTAGCCTCTACTCCCCAGCTACACAGCTATCTGGTAGCCTCTACTCCCCAGCTACACAGCTATCTGGTAGCCTCTACTCCCCAGCTACACAGCTATCTGGTAGCCTCTACTCCCCAGCTACACAGCTATCTGGTAGCCTCTACTGCCCAGCTACACAGCTATCTGGTAGCCTCTACTCCTCAGCTACACAGCTATCTGGTAGCCTCTACTGCCCAGCTACACAGCTATCTGGTAGCCTCTACTCCTCAGCTACACAGCTATCTGGTAGCCTCTACTGCCCAGCTACACAGCTATCTGGTAGCCTCTACTCCTCAGCTACACAGCTATCTGGTAGCCTCTACTGCTCAGCTACATAGCTATCTGGTAGCCTCTACTCCTCAGCTACACAGCTATCTGATAGCCTCTACTGCCCAGCTACACAGCTATCTGGTAGCCTCTACTGCCCAGCTACACAGCTATCTGGTAGCCTCTACTGCCCAGCTACACAGCTATCTGGTAGCCTCTACTGCCCAGCTACACAGCTATCTAGTAGTCTCTACTGCCCAGCTACACAGCTATCTGTTAGCCTCTGCTCCCCAGCTACACAGCTATCTGGTAGCCTCTGCTACCCAGCTACACAGCTGCTAGCCTCTACTCCCTAGCTACACAGCTACCTGTTAGCCTCTGCTCCCCAGCTACACAGCTATCTGTTAGCCTCTACTCCCCAACTACACAGCTATCTGTTAGCCTCTACTCCCCAGCTACTCAGCTATCTGGTAGCCTCTGCTCCCCAGCTACACAACTCTCTGTTAGCCTCTGCTCCCCAGCTACACAGCTATCTGGTAGCCTCTACTCCCCAGCTACACAGCTATCTGTTAGCCTCTTCTCCCCAGCTACACAGCTATCTGTTAGCCTCTGCTCCCCAACTACACAGCTATCTGGTAGCCTCTGCTACCCAGCTACACAGCTATCTGGTAGCCTCTACTTCCCAGCTACACAGCTATCTGTTAGCCTCCACTCCCCAGCTACACGGCTATCTGTTAGCCTCTACTCCCCAGCTACACAGCTATCTGTAAGCCTCTGCTCCCCAGCTACATAGCTATCTGTTAGCCTCTGCTCCCCAGCTACACAGCTATCTGGTAGGCTCTGCTCCCCAGCTACACAGCTATCTGGTAGCCTCTGCTATCCTGCTACACAGCTATCTGTTAGCCTGTACTCCCTAGCTACACAGCTATCTGTTAGCCTCTGCTCCCCAGCTACACAGCTATCTGTTAGCCTCTGCTACCCAGCTACACAGCTAACTGTTAGCCTCTACTCCCCAGCTACTCAGCTATCTGTTAGCCTCTACTCCCCAGCTACACAGCTATCTGTTAGCCTCTGCTCCCCAGCTACACAGCTATCTGTTAGCCTCTGCTCCCGAGCTACACAGCTATCTGTTAGCCTCTGCTCCCCAGCTACACAGCTTATCTGTTAGCCTCTACTCCCCACCTACACAGCTATCTGTTAGCCTCTGCTCCCCAGCTACACAGCTATCTCGTAGCCTCTGCTCCCCAGCTACACAGCTATCTGTTAGCCTCTATTCCCCAGCCACACAGCTATCTGTTAGCCTCTACTCCCCACCTACACAGCTATCTGTTAGCCTCTGCTCCCCAGCTGCACAGCTATCTGGTAGCCTCTGCTCCCCAACTACACAGCTATCTGTTAGCCTCTACTCCCCAGCTACACAGCTATCTGTTAGTCTCTGCTCCCCAGCTACACAGCTATATGTTAGTCTCTGCTCCCCAACTACTCAGCTATCTGTTAGTCTCTGCTCCCCAGCTACAGAGCTATCTGTTAGCCTCTGCTCCCCAGCTACACAGCTATCTGTTAGTCTCTGCTCCCCAACTACACAGCTATCTGTTAGCCTCTGCTCCCCAGCTATACAGCTATCTGTTAGCCTCTACTCCCCAGCTACACAGCTATCTGCTAGCCTCTGCTCCCCAGCTACACAGCTATCTGTTAGCCTCTGCTCCCCAGCTACACAGCTATCTGCTAGCCTCTACTGCCCAGCTACACAGCTATCTGTTAGTCTCTTCTCCCCAGCTACACAGCTATCTGTTAGCCTTTACTCCCCAGCTACACAGCTATCTGCTAGCCTCTACTGCCCAGCTACACAGCTATCTGTTAGTCTCTTCTCCCCAGCTACACAGCTATCTGCTAGCCTCTACTGCCCAGCTACACAGCTATCTGTTAGTCTCTTCTCCCCAGCTACACAGCTATCTGTTAGCCTCTACTCCCCAGCTACACAGCTATCTGCTAGCCTCTACTGCCCAGCTACACAGCTATCTGCTAGCCTCTACTGCCCAGCTACACAGCTATCTGTTAGTCTCTTCTCCCCAGCTACACAGCTATCTGCTAGCCTCTGCTCCCCAACTACACAGCTATCTGTTAGCCTCTGCTCCCCAGCTATACAGCTATCTGTTAGCCTCTACTCCCCAGCTACACAACTATCTCTTAGCCTCTACCCTCCAACTACACAGCTATCTGTTAGCCTCTGCTCCCCAGCTACACAGCTATCTGTTAGCCTCTGTTCCCCAGCTACACAGGTTATACCCTGAAGTATCCTAGTCTAGAGGGATATGGGAAGCCTTTTAGTGCATTTAAATGGTCTGGAAGGGGATTATACTTGCTAAAGAACGAATCGTTACAATCCCCTGCCTGGAACGATGCACAAATTACCCGCACATAGGAGGGAGGAGTCAGTGTGACTGCAAATGACTCCGGCTGCAGCGCCGTTGTAAGTTCCTGTCTTCTTTGTACGGTGGTTTGTGTATTATACTTCCTATCCTATGGAGTTCATTATGTGTTAAGTGTTCTGTGTCATGTGTCACGGGTGTCCCGTAGCTGGGTCGCTAGCGCACTCGCTGACACACTGAGGTCCGGAGTTCGAATCCCCGGTACCGCTGGGGAATATTAGGACGTGTTTCTCTTAAGGCACCTGCTGTCCATGTTCACCCATCAGTAAAATGGATACCTGGGTGTTAGTGGACTGGTGTGGGTGGCATCCTGGGGAAGACAACTGGTGTAAAGGAACACGCCCTATGTTTCTACCCTCACCGGGAGTCGAACCCGGATTCTAACAGAATCACACACTGGAATCTAACAGAATCACACACTGGAATCTAACAGAATCACACACTGGAATCTAACAGAATCACACACTGGAATCCAACAGAATCACATACTGGAATCTAACAGAATCACACACTGGAATCTAACAGAATCACACACTGGAATCTAACAGAATCACACACTGGAATCTAACAGGATCACACACTGGAATCTAACAGAGTCACACACCTGAATCTAACAAAATCACAGTGGAATCTAACAGAATCACACACTGGTATCTAACAGAATCACGCATTGGAATCTAAGAGAATCACACACTGGAAACTAAGAGAATCAATCACACACTGGAAACTGAAGAAGATCTTCCAGATATATGGATAAAGACAGACATGGTCCTAATCAGAATAAATTGATAAGATACCCTGAAGTATAGGCCAGGTTCCTAACCTGTAAATTATTAAACGGAGGTAATTGTAAAGGGGAGGTTGGAGTACTTAGAAGGGAGAAGATACGGCAGAGAAAATCTAACCTGGTCATGGACACTCGCGGAGGCGTTGACCTCTGGAACACTCTCCAGGTTGACTCCAGGTTCAAGGGGACATAGGCGTTGACCTCTGGAATACTCTCCAGGTTGACTCCAGGTTCAAGGGGACAGAGGCGTTGACCTCTGGAACACTCTCCAGGTTGACTCCAGGTTCAAGGAGACAGAGGCGTTGACCTCTGGAATACTCTCCAGGTTGACTCCAGGTTCAAGGGGACAGAGGCATTTACCTCTGGAATACTCTCCAGGTTGACTCCAGGTTCAAGGAGACAGAGGCGTTGACCTCTGGAATACTCTCCAGGTTGACTCCAGGTTCAAGGGGACAGAGGCGTTGACCTCTGGAACACTCTCCAGGTTGACTCCAGGTTCAAGGGAACAGAGGCGTTGACCTCTGGAACACTCTCCAGGTTGACTCCAGGTTTAAGGGGACAGAGGTGTTGACCTCTGGAATACTCTCCAGGTTGACTCCAGGTTCAAGGGGACAGAGGCGTTGACCTCTGGAATACTCTCCAGGCTGACTCCAGGTTTAAGGGGACAGAGGCGTTGACCTCTGGAATACTCTCCAGGTTGACTCCAGGTTTAAGGGGACAGAGGCGTTGACCTCTGGAACACTCTCCAGGTTGACTCCAGGTTCAAGGGGACAGAGGCGTTGACCTCTGGAATACTCTCCAGGTAGACTCCAGGTTTAAGGGGACAGAGGCGTTGACCTCTGGAACACTCTCCAGGTAGACTCCAGGTTCAAGGGGACAGAGGCGTTGACCTCTGGATTACTCTCCAGGTAGACTCCAGGTTCAAGGGGACAGAGGCACCTCTGGAACACTCTTAGACTCCAGGTTTAAGGGGACAGAGGCGTTGACCTCTGGAACACTCTCCAGGTAGACTCCAGGTTCAAGGGGACAGAGGCGTTGACCTCTGGAACACTCTCCAGGTAGACTCCAGGTTTAAGGGAACAGAGGCGTTGACCTCTGGAACACTCTCCAGGTAGACTCCAGGTTCAAGGGGACAGAGGCGTTGACCTCTGGAACACTCTCCAGGTAGACTCCAGGTTCAAGGGGACAGAGGCGTTGACCTCTGGAACACTCTCCAGGTAGACTCCAGGTTTAAGGGGACAGAGCTTGTCTTGAAGAGTAGAACAGAAAAGCATTTGATACAGTGACCGAACAGAGGTTAATTCAGAAGCTGGATAAACAGGCACGAGTGAAGGGTAAGGTGGTTAAGTGAACCAGAGTGGCTGACAGTGGCTGACAGACAGGGCATAGAGTAACTAGGAGAGAAGTGTGAGTAAGCAACGATAACAAGTGGGTTTATCAGCCAGTCCTCTCTAATTCACGGCTTGTGGATTATTATCATAGGGAGCGCTAAGCCCGTAGGGATTATACAGCGACTGTTGGGGGTGGGGGGAGTGGAAGGTATTCAAGCTTAATTCCCTAGATCAAGAGCCCGTCACCAGCATCAAGGAACCTACCTTGAGGGGCCACTACTTGTGGAGACAAGAACATAGGAACATAAGAAGGAACACTCCAACAGGCCTACTGGCCTATGCGATGCAGGTCCAATTCTCCCACCGGTTTAAGCCAACGCCTTGACCTAATTAGACGGCGTCTTACTGTATTTAGAGCTGATAAAGCTTTCTTAAACTCTACACAGAGCAACAAGCTGTCTCAAATATAAGCTTTATACGCAACGTACGCTCTGTCAGCTTAATTTGGTAAATTTGGATCACCTTCCTAATACCGGCTTTCGGGAAGTATACCTTTGTATACCTTTGATATACAAAGGTATACAAGGTATATTTACTTGTAATACCTTCCCGGGTGATGGCAGAGTCAATCAGCTTCACTTAAGGACCTAAATAACCCGGTGGCGTCAAGGCTGAAGCTTTCGCTTCACACACGGCGGGCCCGGGTTCGTTTCCCGGCGGGGTAGAAACATTTCGGCGTGTTTTCTTACACCTGTTGTCCTGTTCACCTAGCAGCAAGTAGGTACCTGGGTGTTAGTGGACTGGTGTGGGTTGCATCCTGGGTATTAGTGGACTGGTGTAGGTTGCATCCTGGGTGTTAGTGGACTGGTGAGGATTGCATCCTGGGTGTTAGTGGACTGGTGTGGGTTGCATCCTGGGTGTTAGTGGACTGGTGAGGGTTGCATCCTGGGTGTTAGTGGACTGGTGTGGGTCACATCCTGGGTGTTAGTGGACTGGTGTGGGTTGCATCCTGGGTGTTAGTGGACTGGTGTGGGTTGCATCCTGGGTGTTAGTAGACTGGTATGGGTTGCATCCTGGGTGTTAGTGGACTGGTGTGGGTTGCATCCTGGGTGTTAGGGGACTGGTGTGGGTCACATCCTGGGTGTTAGTGAACTGGTGTGGGTTGCATCCTGGGTGTTAGTGGACTGGTGTGGGTTGCATACTGGGTGTTAGTAGATTGGTGTGGGTTGCATCCTGGGCGTTAGTAGACTGGTGTGGGTCACATCCTGGGTGTTAGTGGACAGGTGTGGG
>NC_091380.1:16558695-16603695 GCF_038502225.1 Cherax quadricarinatus
GGGATAAACAAAACACCCTGGGATAAACACAACACCCTGGGATAAACACAACACACTGGGATAAACACAACACCCTGGGATAAACACAACATCCTGGGATAAACACAACACCCTGGGATAAACACAACACCCTGGGATAAACACAACATCCTGGGATAAACACAACACCCTGGGATAAACACAACACCCTGGGATAAACACAACACCCTGGGATAAACACAACACCCTGGGATAAACACAATACCCTGGGATAAACACAACACCCTGGGATAAACACAACATCCTGGGATAAACACAACATCCTGGGATAAACACAACATCCTGGGATAAACACAACACCCTGGGATAAACACAACATCCTGGGATAAACACAACATCCTGGGATAAACACAACATCCTGGGATAAACACAACATCCTGGGATAAACACAACATCCTGGGATAAACACAACATCCTGGGATAAACACAACATCCTGGGATAAACACAACACCCTGGGATAAACACAACACACTGGGATAAACACAACATCCTGGGATAAACACAACACCCTGGGATAAACACAACACCCTGGGATAAACACAACACCCTGGGATAAACACAACACACTGGGATAAACACAACACACTGGGATAAACACAACACACTGGGATAAACACAACATCCTGGGATAAACACAACATCCTGGGATAAACACAACACACTGGGATAAACACAACACCCTGGGATAAACACAACATCCTGGGATAAACACAACACACTGGGATAAACACAACATCCTGGGATAAACACAACATCCTGGGATAAACACAACATCCTGGGATAAACACAACATCCTGGGATAAACACAACATCCTGGGATAAACACAACACCCTGGGATAAACACAACACACTGGGATAAACACAACACCCTGGGATAAACACAACATCCTGGGATAAACACAACACACTGGGATAAACACAACACCCTGGGATAAACACAACACCCTGGGATAAACACAACACACTGGGATAAACACAACACACTGGGATAAACACAACATCCTGGGATAAACACAACATCCTGGGATAAACACAACACCCTGGGATAAACACAACACCCTGGGATAAACACAACATCCTGGGATAAACACAACACACTGGGATAAACACAACATCCTGGGATAAACACAACACACTGGGATAAACACAACACCCTGGGATAAACACAACACCCTGGGATAAACACAACACACTGGGATAAACACAACACCCTGGGATAAACACAACATCCTGGGATAAACACAACACCCTGGGATAAACACAACACCCTGGGATAAACACAACATCCTGGGATAAACACAACACACTGGGATAAACACAACACACTGGGATAAACACAACATCCTAGGATAAACACAACACCCTGGGATAAACACAACACCCTGGGATAAACACAACATCCTGTAATAAACACAACACCCTGGGATAAACACAACACCCTGGGATAAACACAACACACTGGGATAAACACAACACCCTGGGATAAACACAACACCCTGGGATAAACACAACACACTGGGATAAACACAACACACTGGGATAAACACAACATCCTGGGATAAACACAACACACTGGGATAAACACAACATCCTGGGATAAACACAACACACTGGGATAAACACAACATCTTGGGATAAACACAACACACTGGGATAAACACAACACACTGGGATAAACACAACACCCTGGGATAAACACAACATCCTGGGATAAACACAACACCCTGGGATAAACACAATACCCTGGGATAAACACAACACACTGGGATAAACACAACACCCTGGGATAAACACAACACACTGGGATAAACACAACACACTGGGATAAACACAACACCCTGGGATAAACACAACACCCTGGGATAAACACAACACACTGGGATAAACACAACACACTGGGATAAACACAACACACTGGGATAAACACAACACACTGGGATAAACACAACACCCTGGGATAAACACAACACACTGGGATAAACACAACACCCTGGGATAAACACAACACCCTGGGATAAACACAACACCCTGGGATAAACACAACACCCTGGGATAAACACAACACCCTGGGATAAACACAACACACTGGGATAAACACAACACCCTGGGATAAACACAACATCCTGGGATAAACACAACACACTGGGATAAACACAACACCCTGGGATAAACACAACATCCTGGGATAAACACAACACACTGGGATAAACACAACACACTGGGATAAACACAACACCCTGGGATAAACACAACATCCTGGGATAAACACAACACACTGGGATAAACACAACACACTGGGATAAACACAACACCCTGGGATAAACACAACACACTGGGATAAACACAACACACTGGGATAAACACAACACACTGGGATAAACACAACACCCTGGGATAAACACAACATCCTGGGATAAACACAACACACTGGGATAAACACAACACCCTGGGATAAACACAACATCCTGGGATAAACACAACACACTGGGATAAACACAACATCCTGGGATAAACACAACACACTGGGATAAACACAACACCCTGGGATAAACACAACATCCTGGGATAAACACAACATCCTGGGATAAACACAACACACTGGGATAAACACAACACCCTGGGATAAACACAACATCCTGGGATAAACACAACATCCTGGGATAAACACAACACACTGGGATAAACACAACACACTGGGATAAACACAACACCCTGGGATAAACACAACATCCTGGGATAAACACAACATCCTGGGATAAACACAACACACTGGGATAAACACAACACACTGGGATAAACACAACACCCTGGGATAAACACAACACCCTGGGATAAACACAACATCCTGGGATAAACACAACATCCTGGGATAAACACAACACACTGGGATAAACACAACACACTGGGATAAACACAACACCCTGGGATAAACACAACACCCTGGGATAAACACAACACCCTGGGATAAACACAACACACTGGGATAAACACAACACACTGGGATAAACACAACACCCTGGGATAAACACAACACCCTGGGATAAACACAACATCCTGGGATAAACACAACACACTGGGATAAACACAACATCCTGGGATAAACACAACACCCTGGGATAAACACAACATCCTGGGATAAACACAACACACTGGGATAAACACAACACACTGGGATAAACACAACACCCTGGGATAAACACAACACCCTGGGATAAACACAACACCCTGGGATAAACACAACACACTGGGATAAACACAACACACTTTGATAAACACAACACCCTGGGATAAACACAACACCCTGGGATAAACACAACACCCTGGGATAAACACAACATCCTGGGATAAACACAACACCCTGGGATAAACACAACACCCTGGGATAAACACAACACACTGGGATAAACACAACACACTTTGATAAACACAACACCCTGGGATAAACACAACACCCTGGGATAAACACAACACCCTGGGATAAACACAACATCCTGGGATAAACACAACACCCTGGGATAAACACAACACCCTGGGATAAACACAACACCCTGGGATAAACACAACACCCTGGGATAAACACAACACCCTGGGATAAACACAACACCCTGGGATAAACACAACACCCTGGGATAAACACAACATCCTGGGATAAACACAACACCCTGGGATAAACACAACATCCTGGGATAAACACAACACCCTGGGATAAACACAACACACTGGGATAAACACAACACACTGGGATAAACACAACATCCTGGGATAAACACAACACACTGGGATAAACACAACACCCTGGGATAAACACAACACACTGGGATAAACACAACACCCTGGGATAAACACAACACACTGGGATAAACACAACACCCTGGGATAAACACAACATCCTGGGATAAACACAACACCCTGGGATAAACACAACATCCTGGGATAAACACAACACCCTGGGATAAACACAACACACTGGGATAAACACAACACACTGGGATAAACACAACATCCTGGGATAAACACAACACACTGGGATAAACAGAACACCCTGGGATAAACACAACATCCTGGGATAAACACAACATCCTGGGATAAACACAACACCCTGGGATAAACACAACACCCTGGGATAAACACAACACCCTGGGATAAACACAACACCCTGGGATAAACACAACACCCTGGGATAAACACAACATCCTGGGATAAACACAACATCCTGGGATAAACACAACACACTGGGATAAACAGAACACACTGGGATAAACACAACATCCTGGGATAAACACAACACCCTGGGATAAACACAACACCCTGGGATAAACACAACACCCTGGGATAAACACAACACCCTGGGATAAACACAACACACTGGGATAAACACAACACCCTGGGATAAACACAACACCCTGGGATAAACACAACACCCTGGGATAAACACAACACCCTGGGATAAACACAACACCCTGGGATAAACACAACACCCTGGGATAAACACAACACACTGGGATAAACACAACACCCTGGGATAAACACAACACCCTGGGATAAACACAACACCCTGGGATAAACACAACACCCTGGGATAAACACAACACCCTGGGATAAACACAACACCCTGGGATAAACACAACACCCTGGGATAAACACAACACCCTGGGATAAACACAACACACTGGGATAAACACAACACCCTGGGATAAACACAACAAACTGGGATAAACACAACTCCCTGGGATAAACACAACACCCTGGGATAAACACAACACCCTGGGATAAACACAACATCCTGGGATAAACACAACACACTGGGATAAACACAACATCCTGGGATAAACACAACACCCTGGGATAAACACAACACACTGGGATAAACACAACACCCTGGGATAAACACAACATCCTGGGATAAACACAACACCCTGGGATAAACACAACACACTGGGATAAACACAACACCCTGGGATAAAAACAACACCCTGGTATTAAGACAACAGCCTGTGATAAACACAACACACTGGGATAAACACAACACCCTGGGATAAACACAACACACTGGGATAAACACAACACACTGGGATAAACACAACACCCTGGGATAAACACAACACACTGGGATAAACACAACACCCTGGGATAAACACAACACACTGGGATAAACACAACACCCTGGGATAAACACAACACACACACACTGGGATAAACACAACACACTGGGATAAACACAACATCCTGGGATAAACACAACACACTGGGATAAACACACTGGGATAAACACAACACACTAAACACAACATCCTGGGATAAACACAACATCCTGGGATAAACACAACATCCTGGGATAAACACAACATCCTGGGATAAACACAACACACTGGGATAAACACAACACCCTGGGATAAACACAACACCCTGGGATAAACACAACATCCTGGGATAAACACAACATCCTGGGATAAACACAACACACTGGGATAAACACAACACCCTGGGATAAACACAACACCCTGGGATAAACACAACACCCTGGGATAAACACAACACACTGGGATAAACACAACACCCTGGGATAAACCCACAAGCATCCCTTGGAATAAGCTACCCAAGCATCCCCTGGGATACAAGCAACAACTTTTATGGGATACTATTGCTGGGATAACCCACAGCACCTGCAGGATAGGCCTTACATCACCCTGGGATAAACACAACACCCTGGGATAAACACAACATCCTGGGATAAACACAACACCCTGGGATAAACACAACACCCTGGGATAAACACAACACCCTGGATAAACACAACATCCTGGGATAAACACAACATCCTGGGATAAACACAACACACTGGGATAAACACAACACACTGGGATAAACACAACATCCTGGGATAAACACAACACCCTGGGATAAACACAACACCCTGGGATAAACACAACACCCTGGGATAAACACAACACCCTGGGATAAACACAACACACTGGGATAAACACAACACCCTGGGATAAACACAACACCCTGGGATAAACACAACACCCTGGGATAAACACAACACCCTGGGATAAAACACAACACCCTGGGATAAACACAACACCCTGGGATAAACACAACACACTGGGATAAACACAACACCCTGGGATAAACACAACACCCTGGGATAAACACAACACCCTGGGATAAACACAACACCCTGGGATAAACACAACACCCTGGGATAAACACAACACCCTGGGATAAACACAACACCAGGGATAAACAACCTTTTTCAGGATACTACTAGGGATAACTTAACACCTTACAGGATAGCACCTTTGCACCCTGGGATAGCACAGCACCAGGATGGGACTACGGCCTGGGATAAACACAACACCCTGGGATAAACACAACACACTGGGATAAACACAACACCCTGGGATAAACACAACACACTGGGATAAACACAACACCCTGGGATAAACACAACACCCTGGGATAAACACAACACCCTGGGTAAACACAACATCCTGGGATAAACACAACACACTGGGATAAACACAACATCCTGGGATAAACACAACATCCTGGGATAAACACAACATCCTGGGATAAACACAACACCCTGGGATAAACACAACACACTGGGATAAACACAACACCCTGGGATAAACACAACATCCTGGGATAAACACAACACACTGGGATAAACACAACACACTGGGATAAACACAACACCCTGGGATAAAAACAACACCCTGGTATTAAGACAACACCCTGGTATTAAGACAACACCATGGTATTAAGACAACAACCTGGTATTAAGACAACACCTTGGTATTAAGACAACAACCTGGTATTAAGACAACAACCTGGTATTAAGACAACAACCTGGTATTAAGACAACACCCTGGTATTAGGACAACAACCTGGTATTAAGACAACAACCTGGTATTAAGACAACAACCTGGTATTAAGACAACACCTTGGTATTAAGACAACAACCTGGTATTAGGACAACAACCTGGTATTAAGACAACAACCTGGTATTAAGACAACAACCTGGTATTAAGACAACAACCTGGTATTAAGACAACAACCTGGTATTAAGACAACAACCTGGTATTAAGACAACACCCTGGTATTAGGACAACAACCTGGTATTAAGACAACAACCTGGTATTAAGACAACAACCTGGTATTAAGACAACAACCTGGTATTAAGACAACAACCTGGTATTAAGACAACACCTTGGTATTAAGACAACAACCTGGTATTAAGACAACACCCTGGTATTAAGACAACAACCTGGTATTAAGACAACACCCTGGTATTAAGACAGCAACCTGGTATTAAGACAACAACCTGGTATTAAGACAACACCTTGGTATTAAGACAACAACCTGGTATTAAGACAACACCCTGGTATTAAGACAACAACCTGGTATTAAGACAACAACCTGGTATTAAGACAACACCCTGGAATTAAGACAACACACTGGTATTAAGACAAAACCCTGGTATTAAGACAACACCCTGGTATTAAGACAACACCCTGGTATTAAGACAACACCCTGGAATTAAGACAACACCCTGGTATTAAGACAAAACCCTGGTATTAAGACAACACCCTGGTATTAAGGCAACAACCTGGTATTAAGACAACAACCTGGTATTAAGACAACAACCTGGTATTAAGACAACACCCTGGAATTAAGACAACACCCTGGTATTAAGACAACACCCTGGAATTAAGACAACACCCTGGTATTAAGACAAAACCCTGGTATTAAGACAACACCCTGGTATTAAGGCAACAACCTGGTATTAAGACAACAACCTGGTATTAAGACAACAACCTTGTATTAAGACAACCTGGTATTAAGACAACACCCTGGTATTAAGACAACACCCTGGTATTAAGACAACACCCTGGTATTAAGACAACAACCTGGTATTAAGACAACACCCTGGTATTAAGACAACACCCTGGTATTAAGACAACACCCTGGTATTAAGGCAACAACCTGGTATTAAGACAACCTGGTATTAAGACAACACCCTGGTATTAAGACAACAACCTGGTATTAAGACAACAACCTGGTGTTAAGACAACCTGGTATTACGACAACACCCTGGTATTAAGACAACACCTTGGTATTAAGGCAACAACCTGGTATTAAGACAACAACCTGGTATTAAGACAACACCCTGGTATAAAGACAACAACCTGGTATTAAGACAACAACCTTGTATTAAGACAACCTGGTATAAAGACAACAACCTGGTATTAAGACAACAACCTGGTATTAAGACAACTACCTGGTATTAAGACAACACCCTGGTATTAAGACAACACCCTGGTATTAAGACAACAACCTGGTATTAAGACAACAACCTGGTATTAAGACAACTACCTGGTATTAAAACAACAACCTGGTATTAAGACAACACCCTGGTATTAAGACAACACCCTGGTATTAAGACAACCTGGTATTAAGACAACACCCTGGTATTAAGACAACACCCTGGTATTAAGACAACACCCTGGTATTAAGACAACAACCTGGTATTAAGACAACACCCTGGTATTAAGACAACAACCGGGTATTAAGACAACACCCTGGTGTTAAGACAACAACGTGGTATTAAGACAACAACCTGGTATTAAGACAACAACCTGGTATTAAGACAACACCCTGGTATTAAGACAACAACCTGGTATTAAGACAACACCCTGGTATTAACACAACAACCTGGTATTAAGACAACACCCTGGTATTAAGACAACAACCTGGTATTAAGACAACACCCTGGTATTAACACAACAACCTGGTATTAAGGCAACAACCTGGTATTAAGACAACAACCTGGTATTAAGACAACACCCTGGTATTAACACAACAACCTGGTATTAAGGCAACAACCTGGTATTAAGGCAACAACCTGGTATTAAGACAACAACCTGGTATTAAGACAACAACCTGGTATTAAGACAACAACCTGGTATTAAGACAACAACCTGGTATTAAGACAACAACCTGGTATTAAGGCAACAACCTGGTATTAAGACAACACCCTGGTATTAAGACAACACCCTGGTATTAAGACAACAACCGGGTATTAAGACAACACCCTGGTGTTAAGACAACAACGTGGTATTAAGACAACAACCTGGTATTAAGACAACAACCTGGTATTAAGACAACACCCTGGTATTAAGACAACAACCTGGTATTAAGGCAACAACCTTGTATTAAGACAACACCCTGGTGTTAAGACAACAACGTGGAATTAAGACAACAACCTGGTATTAAGACAACACTCTGGTATTAAGACAACAACCTGGTATTAAGACAACAACCTGGTATTAAGACAACACCCTTGTATTAAGACAACAACCTGGTATTAAGACAACACCCTGGTAATAAGACAACACCCTGGTATTAGACTTGTTCAATATTTACAGAAACAGGAGAGAAACAACTAAACATTAACAGAGTCAGTAATGTTAGAGGCAGAGAAAGGTGCAAGTACTCAGACGACAGGCACAGTGCCGATTAATAAGCCGGTGTGGCAGTGATGTCTGGCACCCTGGGGGTGCCACCTGGGTGTGCACCCTGGGGGTGCCACCTGGGGGTGCACCCTGGGGGAGCAACCTGGCCACTTGACTCTGACTCCAACAGAGGCTTTGTGTGTGTGTGTGTGTGTGTGTGTGTGTGTGTGTGTGTGTGTGTGTGTGTGTGTGTGTGTGTGTGTGTGTGTGTGTGTGTGTGTGTGTGTGTGTGTGTGTGTGTGTGTGTGTGTGTGTGTGTGTGTGAGTGTGAGTGTGTGTGTGTACTCACCTATTTGTGGTTGCAGGGGTCGAGTCTTAGCTCCTGGCCCCGCCTCTTCACCGGTTGCTACTGGGCCCTCTCTCTCCCCGCTCCATGAGCTTTATCAAACCTCGTCTTAAAACTGTGTATGGTTCCTGCCTCCACTACGTCATTTTCTAGGCTATTCCACTGCCTTACAACTCTATGACTGAAGAAATACTTCCTACTATCTCTCTGACTCATTTGTGTCTTCAACTTCCAATTGTGGCCTCTTGTTTATGTGTCCCCTCCCTGGAACATCCTCTCTTTGTCCACCTTGTCTATTCCACGCAGTATTTTATATGTCGTTATCATGTCTCCCCTGACCCTCCTGTCCTCCAGTGTCGTCAGGCCGATTTCCCTTAATCTTTCTTCATAGGACATTCCCCTTAGCTCTGGAACTAACCTTGTCGCAAACCTTTGTACTTTCTCTAGTTTCTTGACGTGCTTTATCAAGTGCGGGTTCCAAACAGGTGCTGCATACTCCAGTATGGGCCTGACATACACGGTGTACAGTGTCTTGAATGATTCCTTACTAAGGTATCGGAATGCTGTTCTCAGGTTTGCCAGGCGCCCATATGCTGCAGCAGTTATCTGATTGATGTGTGCTTCCAGAGACATGCTCGGTGTTATACTCACCCCAAGATCTTTCTCCTTGAGTGAGGTTTGCAGTCTTTGGCCATCTAGCCTATACTCTGTCTGTGGTCTTCTGTGCCCTTCCTCTATCTTCATGACTTTGCATTTGGCAGGATTAAATTCGAGAAGCCATTTGCTGGACCAGGTGTCCAGTCTGTCCAGGTCTCTTTGAAGTCCTGCCTGGTCCTCATCAGATTTAATTCTCCTCATTAACTTCACATCATCTGCAAACAGGGACACTTCTGAGTCTAACCCTTCCATCATGTCGTTCACATATACCAAAAATAGCACTGGTCCTAGGACCGACCCCTGTGGGACCCCGCTCGTTACAGGTGCCCACTGTGATACATCATTACGTACCATGACTCGTTGTTGCCTCCCTGTCAGGTATTCTCTGATCCATTGCAGTGCCCTTCCTGTTATATGCGCCTGATGCTCTAGCTTCTGCACTAATCTCTTGTGAGGAACTGTGTCAAAGGCCTTCTTGCAGTCCAAGAAGATGCAATCAACCCACCCCTCTCTCTCGTGTCTTACTTCTGTTATTTTATCATAAAACTCCAGAAGGTTTGTGACACAGGATTTGCCTTCCGTGAATCCATGCTGGTTGGCATTTATACTCTTGTTCCGTTCCAGGCGCTCCACCACTCTCCTCCTGATAATCTTCTCCATAATTTTGCATACTATACACGTCAATGACACAGGTCATTGACGTGTCTTCCATACCTCAGGTAGTTCCCCAGTTTCCAGGGACGTGTTGAAGATTGTGGTAAGTGGCATGCACAACATATCTGCTCCCTCTCTAAGGACCCACGGGGAGATGTTGTCCGGTCCCATTGCCTTTGAGGTATCGATGTCCCTTAGCAGTTTCTTCACCTCCTCCTCATCTGTATGTATGTCGTCCAACACTTGTTGGTGTATTCCTTGCTGGTGTCCCCATCTGGTCTGTCCCCCCAGAGTCCTTCCTGTCTCTACTGTAAATACTTCCTTAAATCTCGTGTTGAGCTCCTCACATACCTCTTGATCGTTTCTTGTGAGTTCTCCACCTTCTTTCCTCAGCCTTATCACCTGGTCCTTGACTGTTGTCTTCCTCCTAATATGGCTATACAGCAGTTTCGGGTCAGATTTGACTTTCGATGCTATGTCGTTTTCATACTGTCGCTGGGCCTCCCTCCTTATCTGTGCATACTCGTTTCTGGCTCTTCTACTAATCTCCTTGTTTTCCTGGGTCCTATGCCTCCTGTACCTTTTCCATTCTCTGTTGCACTTAGTTTTTGCCTCCCTACACCTTCGGGTAAACCAAGGACTCGTTTTGGTCTTCCTATTATTTCTGTTTCCCTTGGGAACAAAACTTTCCTCTGCCTCCTTGCACTTTGTTGCCACATATTCCATCATCTCGTTTACTGATTTTCCTACCATTTCTCTGTCCCACTGAACCTCCTGCAGGAAGTTTCTCATACCTTTGTAGTCCCCCCTTTTATAGTTTGGCCTGTCCCCTTCAGTTCCTGTTCCCTTCTCCACTTGTAACTCTACTATATAGTCAAAACTCAGAACCACGTGATCGCTAGCTCCAAGGGGCCTCTCGTAAATGATGTCCTCAATGTCTGAACTGCTCAGGGTGAACACAAGATCCAGTCTTGCTAGCTCATCCTCCCCTCTCTCTCTGGTTGTGTCCCTGACATGTTGATGCATGAGGTTTTCAAGTACCTCATCCATCGTCTTGGCTCTCCATGTTTCGGGACCCCCATGTGGCTCCAGGTTTTCCCAGTCGATCTCCCTGTGGTTGAAATCGCCCATTACCAGCAACTTTGCTCTGCTCGAGTGAGCTCTTCTTGCCACCTCAGCCATTGCATCCACCATCACCCTGTTGTTTTCTTCGTACTCTTCTCTTGGCCTCCTGCAGTTCTGTGGTGGGTTATACATCACTCCAATGACTACTTTATGTTCTCCGGACTGAATTGTACCTACAATGTAGTCTCTTTCTCCAATCATGTCCATGCCTTCCATTTCCTCAAATCCCCATCGGTGTTTTATGAGCAGTGCAACCCCTCCTCCCCCTCTACTCCTATCTTTCCTCAGGATCTGATATCCTGTTGGGAAGATTGTGTCTGTTATTGTCTCAGCGAGTTTTGTTTCTGTGACTGCTATGATGTCTGGGGATTTTTCACTGATTCTTTCGTTCCACTCCTCATGTTTATTCGTTATTCCATCCACGTTTGTGTACCAAACCTTCAGTTTCTTTTCTATCATTGTGGTCATGCAAGAATATTGGGGTTGGGGGAGCGAGAGCCTTGGTGGGGGCCTATATGGGGCTGTGGTGTAGGTGGGGTTTGTGTTGATGGGGGTGGGGTCAGAATGCCCATAAGGGACAGCTGTTGGGGTGAGGTTTGTGATATGGGGGTTGGTGGCAGAGGGAACAGTGAGTGGGTTGTAGTATAGGTTGCTCAGTTGCGTTGGGAATGTCGCGGTTGGAGTCTTTTGGTGGGAGATTCTGTGGGGTGTGTTTGCCCTTCCTCCTGTGTCTGGGTCCTGCTCATTTTCGTCATTGCCTCTCGTTCCTCCTTGCGTCTCTGTACCCTCTCTTTCAGTGTAGTCCTTTCTTCTTGTGTTCTGTCGCGGTCGAGGTATACTCTCTGGTACCCCTCTTTGTCCCTCAGTCTTGCTTTCTCTTGCAGAATCCTGGTTCGAACTGATTCTTCCTTGAAAGTTACTCTGACAGGCCATATCCTTCCACTCACAAACCACCCAATTCTCTGAAAATTTGTCACCTGGGTCATATCGCCCTCCCCTATTGTTTTCATGATGCCTTCAATCATTTTTTTCTCCTCCTCTTTTATTTCTTCAAAGTTGTCCCCCTTGGCTTCTTGGAGCCTGTACACAAAAACTGACCTCGCCCTTTCCTCCTCCCACTGAGTCTTCATCTGCTTCCTCTGAGGCATTTTATTTCCTTCCATTGACATGTTCTTGCCTTCAGTCCCTGTCATATCTGAAACTTCTATTCTCAGTGAACTGTCTTTCCTGACCAGCTGTCCCTTGCTACTGCAGTTGGCTGTTAGAATCTCTGCATATAGCATACCTTCATTGTCGTCTTTTCCCTGACCCCACGTGGGTCTGATAGGGCCTTCGTGTACGGCATGTCTCCTTTGTTGCTTACCGTCCCCTTGTCTGCGCCTGACTTTGAATTTCCTGGTGTCACATCTGAATTGTCATTTGTCTCTCTAATCTGTTTCAGGTTTTGCAGTTTCTCTTCTAAGCACTGTATCCTAGCTTCTGCTGCTAAGACCTGTACTTCCCACTTCCTGCACTCTTCAGCTATCTGCTCCTCCATTTTCTTACCAAGCTCTACTATCTTCCTTCCCCACTCTTCCTCCCTCTTTTGGAGCTCTAACTCCCAGTCTTTCCTCCCTGGTTCGTCTACCAGATCTCTGGTTTTCCGTCCTCTAGGGCCACCCATTTTTTTTTTTTTTTTTTTATTACCACAGACAGAAGGCTAGAGGAGGGAGAGGGTGCGAGGGGGAGAGAGAAATGGTAGAAAGAGGGAGAGAGAGGAAAGAGAAAGGGTAGAAAGAGGGAGAGAGAGGAGAGAGTATAGGGGTGAGGGATAAGACCAAGGGGGAGAGAGAGAAATGTGAGGGGGGAGAGAAAGGGTAGAGAGAGGGAGAAAGAGAGGGAGAGGGAGAGGGAGAGAGAGAGAGAGAGGGGGAGAAAGGAGGGCGAGGGAAAAGGCTATGAGAGAGAGAAATGGAGAGATGGAGAGAGAAGCCTATAGAGAGAGAGGAGGGTGAGAGATAGGGTTATGGGAGTAAGGGAGAGAGAGAGAGAGAGAGAGGGAGAGAGAGAGGGAGAGGGAGGGAGAGAGAGAGGGAGAGAGAGAGTGAGAGAGAGACAGAGAGAGAGAGAGAGAGAGAGAGAGAGAGAGAGAGAGAGAGAGAGAGAGAGAAAGAGTAGGGGGAAGGGGACGGAAAAAGGCTATGAGAGAGAGAAACGCGAGGGAGGGGGAGAGGGAAAGATAGGAGGGAGGAGGGAGTGAAGGCAAGAGCGGGGGAGGGGAAAGGTCTGTGGGGGAGGGAAAGGTGTGTGGGGGGGTGAGGGGACGCGGTCAAATTCCAAGGATCAGCTGTGTGTACTCACCTAGTTGTGGTTTCAGGGGTCGAGACTCAGCTCCTGGCCCCGAGTGTATGTGTGTGCGTGCGTGTGTGTGTGAGCACGTCAGTTGTTTATATGTCCCAGAAATACATTTCACCTCTGTGTATCTGTAATACTAATAAGATACCATTAACACAGAGTAATTCTAATAATTATAATACTAGCGTGTGTTAACAAGTCATTCTTTCACCCAGTTATGTACTACCTTTTACTACATGTGTACCCAATACTTGCTTCTCAGATTGTACTGTCTTTGTGTCCTAAAACATTATCTCTCGAAACTGTTGTCAGGGCTGTAGTCCCATTAGCCACGACTTAATCCTCCTGCCTATTCCTTGCTCCTACAAATTTTATCTTCCTACTACTGCTAGGTGTTGTGTGTATGATAATCGCTCTGGAGCAGGGTTTAGATAGCGAGCCACCAGTGATCGCAGGGCTGGCTCTACCACTCAAAACTTCCAGCCAACCACAAACAGGTGATTTGTACGTTACTCCTCAGAGGGGACGTCCATCCAGATGCCTGATGTACAATGCTCACTGTACGATGCTCGCTGTACGATGCTCGCTGTACGATGACTCGTGCACCTCGCCCTTCCGCCGCTGACTTCTTCAGCTATTCTTTTCTCGTTGCCCTTTTGAGTCCTCATTTACCACACTTATCACTTGTATACTGCTACTTTTATAATTTACACTTCACTTTTGGTAAGTACACTTCTTATTTGTGATGACACCCAACCTGTTATGGCATCTCTACTTCCTCAGGCCTACTGCTGCCACCACCTCTGCTTATATATATATATATATATATATATATATATATATATATATATATATATATATATATATATATATATATATATATATATATATATATGTTTTTTATATATATATATATTTGTGTGTGTGTGTGTGTGTGTGTGTGTGTGTGTGAATGTGTGAGTGTGTGTGTGTGTGTGTGTGTGTGTGTGTGTGTGTGTGTGTACTCACCTATTTGTACTCACCTACTTTTGGTTGCAGGGGTCGATTCACAGCTCCTGGCCCCGCCTCTTCGCTGATTGCTACTAGGTCCTCTCTCTCCCTGCCCCATGAGCTCTATCATACCTCGCCTTAAAACTATGTATGGTTCCCGCCTCCACTACGTCACTTTCTAGGCTATTCCACGGCCTGACTACTCTATGACTGAAGAAATACTTCCTAATATCCCTTTGATTCATCTGAGTCTTCAACTTCCAATTGTGACCTCTTGTGTCTGTGTCCCATCTCTGGAACATCCCGTCTTTGTCCACCTTGTCTATTCCGCGCAGTATTTTATGTGTCGTTATCATGTCTCCCCTGACCCTCCTGTCCTCTAGTGTCGTCAGGCCGATTTCCCTCAACCTTTCTTCGTAGGACAATCCCTGTAGCTCTGGGACTAGTCTTGTTGCAAACCTTTGCACTTTCTCTAATTTCTTGACGTGCTTGACTAGGTGTGGGTTCCAAACTGGTGCTGCATACTCCAGTATGGGCCTGACGTAAATGGTATACAGAGTCTTAAACGAATCCTTACTGAGGTATCAGAACGCTATTCGTAGGTTTGCCAGGCGCCCGTATGCTGCAGCAGTTATCTGATTGATGTGCTCCTCAGGAGATATGCTCGGTGTTATACTCACCCCCAGATCTTTTTCCTTGAGTGAAGTTTGCAGTCTTTGGCCATCTAAACTATATTGTGTCTGCGGTCTTCTTTGCCCTTCCCCAATCTTGTGTGTGTGTGTGAATGTGTGAGTGTGTGTGTGTGTGTGTGTGTGTGTGTGTGCGCGTGTGTGTGTGTGTGTGTGTGCGCGCGCGTGTGTGTGTGTGTGTGTGTGTGTGTGTGTGAGTGTGTGAGTGTGTGTGTGTGTGTGTGTGTGTGTGTGTGTGTGTGTGTGTGTGTGAGAGAGAGTGTGTGTGTTCTCACCTAGTTGTGGTTGCAGGGGTCGATTCATAGCTCCTGGCCCCACCTCTTCACTGGTCGCTACTGGGTCACTGTCCCAGAACCATGAGCTTTATCGTACCTCTACTTAAAGCTATGTATGGATCCTGCCTCCACTACATTACTTCCCAGACTATTCCACTTACTGACTACTCTGTGGCTGAAGAAATACTTCCTAACATCCCTGTGATTCATCTGTGTCTTCAACTTTCAATTGTGACCCCTTGTTACTGTGTCCCATCTCTGGAACATCCTGTCTCTGTCCACCTTGTGGACAGAGTATTTTATATGTCGTTATCATGTCTCCCCTAACCCTCCTGTCCTCCAGTGTCGTCAGACCAATTTCCCTCAACCTTTCTTCGTAGGACATTCCCCTTAGCTCTGGGACTAGTCTTGTTGCAAACCTTTGCACTTCCTCGAATTTCTTGAGGTGCTTGACCAAGTGTGGGTTCCAAACTGGTGCTGCATACTCCAGTATGGGCTTGATGTATATGGTGTACAGAGTTTTGAACGATTCCTTACTGAGGTATCGGGAGACATGTGTACTAGCCCATGGGTAGTGACCCGGTAGACCCATATTACACCTGTGGGACCACCAAACACCCAGATTCTCTCATGGTTTGGGGGTGTTTCAGTGCTCAGAGTGTTGGTAAACTCACTCTGCTTTCCAAAAACCAGTATATGAACTAGTATAATTGCCTGGAGTTATTGTGAGACAATTTACTTGAGGAATTGACAAGTGCGGGGCTGCGGTTTTTATACAGGATGGTGCACAGTGTCATACTGCCAAATCTGGAGTTCAGTGGCTCAGTGACTGTGAAGTGAGATTCTTTAATGGCTGGCCAGGCAATTCACCAGATCTAAACCCTATTGAGAACCTCTGGTCAGTAGTGAAACAGAGTTTACTGGGCAAGGATATCAGTTCCATCCTTTGGCTGGAGGCTGCTCTACATGAGGCATGGAATAATGTACCTCCCCAAACCCTCAAGTATTTGTGTGATAGTCTTCCTACACGACTTAGGGATGTGATTAAGCATAAAGGACGCAGCACCAACTATTAAAACCTCAGTAAATGTGCAAATATATATATTATAATCTTCCATGGTGCGTGTTTGTGTTTTAGTACGTGTGAGGGAGCAGGGCGGCAATATGCCGTGACTAGCACTGTATATGCTCTCCAAGTTATTCTATTTTGTTACATCCTCTCTTAATGTCCAAACCACCTCAACTACCCCTCCTCAGCCCTCTGGATAACACTCTTAGTAACAGTGCACGTCCTAATCTCCAAGCTAAGGAATCTATGCATAATATTCACACCACACATAGCCCTCAGACACGACATCTCCGCTGCCTCCAGCCTTCTCCTTGTTGCAACATTCACCACCAATGTTTCACACCCACACAAGAGTTTTGATTCCACTATACTCTCATACATTACAAGTGACATGAGTAAATTTGCTGATGATACAAAAAACTGACCGAATCATTGATTCCGGGGAGGATACCAATGAACTCTAGGAGTATTTGGACAAATTAATGTCTTAGTCTGAAAAGTGACAGATGAAATTGACAGTAATAGAGATAGTGGAAGAGCAGGAATTAAGAGGAAGGGAAACGAGAAGAGAGAATTTTAAATATGTTATACAATTAGTTATAGTGGTAGACAGAAGATGGATGAGTTGAAATTAGTTGCAAGTGTGGGTAGCAATGATATGAAGAATTGGGACAAACGTGCTGAACGTCACGTTCAGGATTACAAGTTATTCCTCGTTGACAGAACTAACCTAACTGAGGGGACACTGGCACTATATGTCAAAGGACATTTAAACTGAGGCATAAAAAAGGTATTAAGACAGAAAGAACATACACACAGAGTCAGTCGGGGTAGAATTTTCGGAAGGTCGTGAAAAAATCATTTTAGACGTGATTTACCGTCCCACCAGACTTGGATAGGGACAAAGGGAGATTACCTTGGGAAGAATTTGTTAAGGCCAAAGGCAAGATGAAGTAATTCAAGGAGACTTTAACCTTAGTCAAGTAGATTCAAATTCATTGACTGGGAATCTTGAATCAAACAACTTGCTGGAGTTAGTTCAAGACTGGTTTTTGGACCGGTTCGTAACAGAGGGGAAATAACCTGCTCGACTTGGTTCTGCCTAACAAGGTTAACTTTATTAATAATTTACAGATTACTCAAGAACTTGGTGCAAATAACCACACATCAATTAACTTTAGTATCGATTGGAAGTATGATATTAGAAATTGTTCAGTAATGGTCCCAGATTTTGGCTTAGCAGATTACGATGGGCTTTAAGATCACCTATCATCTGTGGACTCGGGAATCGAAGACACTTATCAGTATGACAGTTTTCCAAACACTGTACACACTACCCAAAGAATTATTCCATTTTGAGGAATGACATTGAATAGAAATTACCTGAAATGGGTGAGCAGTGGACTCAAAGATCTTTTAAGGCAGAAGAAAGGAATTTATAGGTGTTGTAACAGAGGTGAGAGCCATCTAGTGGATGAATATACACACACGATTAGTTAGCTTTATAAAGAGATAAAAACTAAATGGAACTTTAAAACTAAAGTGGAGAATGATACAAAATAAACCCGAAAGGGTTTTCCAGGTTTATAGAGCAAAAGTTAGAGATAAGATAGGGTCCCTTAAAAATAACTCTGGACATCTTACTGACAAGGAGAATGAAATCTGCTCGATTTTTAATAACTATTTCGTCTCGGGTTTCACACAGGATGACACTAACAATATCCCAGTAGTTAATTTTTATAGTGAACCTGAAGATAAATTGACTGAGTGAGTAAAATGGAAGTTTGTGAAACATTATCTGAGTTGAACTTGACTAGCTTGTGGTAAGAGGTCTGGTGACGTGCTCCTTAAGTGGATTTGATGTGACCTGACTAGGTGGGCCATTCGTTTGACCCGGGAGGTGGCTTGGATCTACCTCGCATGGGCCAGTAGGCCTGCTGCAGTGCTCCTTATGTGGAAGAGGGCTAATGCAGTTCCTACTTTGTACAAGAATGGTATGTAATACCAACAAGATGATATTTAGACACAGGAGCAACATCTGGGTATCATTATTGTAGACGTTTTGCCATCCAGTGGTTTCATCAATACAGATTCCAGGACATAACTTGAAGACTATATACAGAAGATGAGGTAATCAGTCCCTCAGCCTTGGAGTTGGTGTGGAGAACACCGCAGTCGTGGAGGTTCTGGAGCACAGGCAAGAAGACTGGTGCTTATATAGTAACGTCCGGTATGACCTTCTTCCACTGGGGAATCCCGCCTACCAGTGACTATGCCGTCGTCTGCTACCCGTCCCTCTCCACCTGTCACAGTATATAAGCACCAGCCTTCTTGTCTGTGCTCCAGAACCTCCACGACTGTGGTGCTCTCCACACCAACTCCAAGGCTGAGGGACTGATTACCTCATCTTCTGTATATAGATCTACTGTCTTTAAGTTATGGTTCTGGAATTTGTATTGATAAAGCAGTATATAAGCCACCTCTCTGGCCCTATGCTGCACTTACTACAAGAGTGATGGACTGAACACATCGAATCCAGGTTAAGGGACTGATTACCTCATACTTCTACTCTCCTTACCCATTTCTACTTTGTATTGGACTGATGAAGCCACTGTGTGGCGAAACGTTTCTTCAATAAAGATTCCCATGTGTTGCATAAGTGTCTCAATTCTTCAAATTGTCGGTTTTCAAAACCATTCATCACACACATGTGTCTCAATAGCAATTCCTATTTTCCAAGCTGGGGTTATGCTAGTGGTCTGCAATACTGATAGGTTGATAAGTAAGATTCTTGTGCAATAGTTAGGTATCTTGATACCATTACCATATTCACCTTGTCAGACACTGTAACACAATGGTATCTGGGCACAGGAAATATCTCGATAACAAGTGAGAATGGGCAGGTTTGACCTCTCAGTGATTACATTCTTTGGTAAGACACACAGGCAACGTTATTCCGAAACGTTTCGCCTACACAGTAGACTTCTTCAGTCGAGTACAGAAAGTAGGCAGGAGCAGTAGACATGTGAAGACGATGTAATCAGTCCATCATCCTTGTAGTCGTAGATTTGAGGTTGTCAGTCCCTCAGCCTGGAGAAAAATTCTGTTCCAGTCTCTGAAACAACGTGAAGATCAAACCACAGTGTGGAGACTTATATACTGTCGGCAGGAGAGGTGTAGAGTGGTAGAAGAGAGAATGTAGCCACTGAGAGGTCACGTTCCTGAAATCAACATCTTCAAGGGTGATGTACTGATTATATCGTCTTCACAACTCTACTGCTCCTGCCTACTTTCTGTACTCGACTGAAGATGCCTACTGTGTCGCCGAAGCGTTCCGGAATAAAGATACCTAGATACTGTCTACGTGTCTTACCTACCAACCTGTCGGTATTGTATACCATATTCATATTCACTCCGTCAGACACTGCAACACAATGGTATCTTGGTACACAAGAAGAAACACCTTGGGCAACCTTTTTGAGAGAGAATGGTTGGATCTGAGAGGAACGTGACCTCTCAGTGACTACATTCTCTCTTCTACCACTCTACACCTCTCATTCCGACAGTATATAAGTCTCCACACTGTGGTTTGATCTTCACGTTGTTTCAGAGACTGGAGCAGAATTCTTCTCCAGGCTGAGGGACTGACAACCTCAAAACAACGTCCTCAAGGGTGATGGACTGATTACATCGTCTTTATATCTTAGTGCTTATGCTCTCTCCTCTGTACCTGACTGAACAAGCCTACTGTGTAGGAGAAACGTTTCGTAATATACCTGATACAAGAAATATTAGCAACAGAAGTCTCACTTAGATCATGCAGCTCAGTTCTGATATGTGTTACAGAATACATATAAATTGATACATATAAGGATACATGTGTAACAGTTTTCTCTTTTTTTAAGAACCGTTTCGCCTACACATAGGCTTTATCAGCCGAGTACATACACATAGGCTTTATCAGCCGAGTACAGAAGAGTAGAGATGTGAAAACGATGTAATTAATCCATTACCCTTGAAGGCGTAGTACTGAGATGGTCAGTCCCTTAGCCTTCCAGGAGTCTACCTGGAGGGTATTCCTGGAGAAGAGTTTTGATTTATAGTCTGGAACAATTTGAAGTTGAAACAGGTTCAGGTAGGGTAGCCAGGACGGGTTCTAGCCTTGGTCTTCTCTATGTAGTGACCCGGCAGTGGCACTCCATAGGGGCAGCAACATCCTCAGGTATACTTGGTGTCCTGCCATGTCTTCCCGGGTCTGTTCTACTGTTGTGGGAGGAGGCGGTTACGTAGGGGCGTTGTAGCAGGACAGTCCAGCAGGTATGCACCAGTGGGAGGTCAAGAACCTGCTTGCAGTGGGCGCACAGCTTCCTTCTTCATGGCTTGATGATATGCACTGACGTCATGAACCCAAGTCGTAGGTGAACGACCACGTTCTGCTCCCTAGTGTGTGTATGCATGGGGGGGGAGGGAGGTTCCAGGCATGTTGCCAAATCATACTTTCAGGGAGACCTTGAGGTGGATGGGACCGGCCTTGAACGCATTACTGTCCAGGCTGCAAGGTACACTGTCTGTCGAAGGTAGATATGGACAGTGGCATATGGTTGCCTGTCATAGGTGACGTTCTTATCGGCATTATCTGCTGCGTTCTTGCCTGGAACGCCGACATGGCACGGGATGCAGTTGATAGCGCGCCTTCCTTGCTCCTCGAGTACTTGAAGAGTCCTCTTGACTGCTTGTATTGCAGACTTGGAGTCAACGTGAATGACTTGAGAGCGCTGGTGTTCCTGGATCGCATGCTGCAACGCCTGCTGGATGGCGTAGAGCTCTGCTTGCAGAATGGTACAGAATGGCAAGCTCGAAGGCCTTTTCCAAGTCTGTGACAATGCAGGGTTGGTTGTAGGCTGTAATGGCTGTCAGCAGTGTGGAGATGTTCTCGGAGGTGCCCACGCCTCTGCGAAAGTCATAGATGTGTTGGTCTGGTCGGTGTTTCCATCTCAGGCGTTCCAGCAGATTCTCTCAGCTGTCTTGGTGTTGCATCTGGTGATAAGATGGGCCTTGTACTACGTGTACCATTTGAGAGGGACCTGCCTCTCAGTGTTTACACTCTTAGTATATTTATCTCCATACCGCTGAGGGACTGACCACCTCAAAGTAGGCCTACTGCGGTGTTCCTCCATTCGTATATTCTTATTACAGCATTAAATCCCCCGAAAATACATGCTGGCTAGGCTCCAGGTAACCATCTTTTATGTTTGTAGGCCGAAGCCTGTACCTGACCATATCTACTCCTGAAGCTGTGTCCGGTGTTTGTCTCGCCTCTCTTACATCCTCTGTGACTCACCTGTGCTTTCTAGCTGCCTGTCCTCGCATATCACAAACCCAGCCTATACTAATTTTATCTGATCTGAGTATTTTGTATGTTGTGACTATGTCTCATTGGATTTTTTAAGTGGTTAGGCAAAGCGACTTAATTCCTTTCTCTTAATCACATTCCATCAGTTCCGGTACCAGCTACGAGAGAGAGAGAGAGAGAGAGAGAGAGAGAGAGAGAGAGAGAGAGAGAGAGAGAGAGAGAGAGAGAGATGTAAGTAACAGTATACCTGGAGTATACCCTGATAGGGTTTCGGTGGTCAACGCCCCCGCGGCCCTGTCTGTGACCAGGCCTCATGGTGGATCAGGGCCTGATCAACCAGGCTGTTATTGTTGGTCGCACGCAACCCGACGTACGAACCACAGCCAGGCTGGTCAGGTACTGACTTTAGGTGCCTATCCAGCGTCAGAGACCCTATCCTAACCTTGTAAAGTACTGTGAGAAGAGAGAGACGATGTGACAAAGCCTGCAGATCAGCCTTGACTCGGCTTTCGTTGTAGAGAGGCTGCGACTGCTAAATACAAGACTTGGCGAAGGTATCAGAGACATCCTACCATCTATAACAGGAACTTGCACAGGCAAGCCTGTAGGCATATGGGTGACGTTCAAAAGTGGGCCATTGCTAAATGGGAGGTGGACACTAAAAGAAAGTTAGCATCAGGTAGGGTAGGCTCCAAAACCTGGTGGTCCCTGGTCAAGGACAGACAAGGTTATCTGCCTGATGAACTTATTCCACCTCTAAATCGACAGGATGGGACCACCTCTACTAGTAGTCAAGAGAAGGCGGACCTCTTTGCTGAACACTTTGCTACCAAAATGCAAGTTCCTGATCCAGCAAGGGACCCTCCTTGGCTAGCTGCAAGAACTGTGCCAAAACTGTCAGTGGTGACAATAAGGCAGGAGGAGGTGCATTTCCTTCTTAAATCACTTGACCAAGAAAAGGCTGTGGGCCCAGACAAGTTGAGCCCAAGATTGTTGAGAAGATGTGCAGACCAGCTAGCAGCACCTCTAACTCGCATCTTTCAGCACTGCCTAGTACAGTGTAAATGGCCCTCTCTATGGAAAGAGGCAAATGTAGTCCCTGTTCACAAAAAGAAGAGCAGAGCAGAAATCAGCAACTACAGACCAGTGTCACTCCTGTCAATCACTGGTAAGATCCTTGAGACAATAATCTCAAGACAAATGACAGATTTTTTTGACTACCACTCACTACTTTGTGATCGTCAATATGGCTTCAGTAAAGGTTACTCTGCTGCTGATCTGTTGTTAAACCTCTCCACTAAGTGGCACCAGTCACTGGATGAATCCAAAGTCAGCTGTGTGGTAGCACTGGACATTGCTTGCGTTTCGACCGGGTGTGGCACCAGGGCCTCTTAGCAAAACTTCAAGCACTGGGAATTGTAGGCTTTATACTATGTCTCCTCAGTGATTACCTTCATGGTAGATCTCTAAGTGTAGTTCTCAATGGGACAGAGTCAGCAAATCATCCTTTTTGGGCAAGTGTTCCACGAGGAAGTGTGTTTGGGCCATTATTATGGAATGTCTACTTCAGTGACCTTCATCATCTCATCCCAGAATCCCATGCATATGTAGATTCTGACTCTACTCCGACATTTACTTATCCAAGAGAGGAAATGCCAGCTATTCTATGCTACATGAATCACCAGCTACGAGTAATATTAGCTTGGGGAAATAGATTGCAGGTAACATCTCCTGAGAAACACAAATGATGATCGTCTCTAGGCACCATGATGGTAATGCTGGTGCAGTAGTAAGGATGAATGGGACGATGTTGGCACCTGGAGAAGAAGTTGATATCCTTGGGGTGAAATTTGACTCCAAACTAACCATGAAGAACCAGGTTGTAAATCTTGCAAACAAGGCAGCCAGGAAGTTTACAGCACTTCGCCGTATCTCGCATCTGCTCGACAGTAGAGGTTGGAAGATTCTGTACGAGGCGCAAATACCCTCACATCTTGAGTATGCTCCACTTTCTTGGTTTGCCTGCCCCCCATCTCATCTTCGACTGCTTGACAAAGTAGAGAACAGAGCAAGACGACTCATCTCTCGCCTGGACCCATCCTGGATAGATCTGTCATTTCAGAAAAGTCTTCAAAATCGGAAAGACATGAGTGGCCTCATTGTACAAGGCCAACATTGTCAAAATGCCACACTTGGCTCTACTCCAAGGACAGCGAGAAGTGAGCTTCTACGCCACAAGACGGGCAGCCAACAGCAATTTCACTCTTTAACCTCGAGAACATCACCTCATCTGAGATCATTTATTCCCAGGATGACTCGAGTCTGGAACACATTCGTACAGCATAATGATGTCAACGAGATAAAGTCAGCTGATCAAATGAAATTGCTGGCCCATAGATGGCTCCAAATTCATCCTGTTCCCTACTTGTATGTCTCATAACAATAACAATGGACAATTAAGCGAGCTGATGTAGGTAACAGCTCTCAGCTTGTCAACAAAGCTGGGACTCCTTACGAGAGGGACTACCCATAGGTATTTTCTCCTCGTTTTTCTGGGATCAACTTCACTGATTTTTTTACTGTGATTTAAGCAGCCTGTGAGAGAGAGAGAGAGAGAGAGAGAGAGAGAGAGAGAGAGAGAGAGAGAGAGAGAGAGAGAGAGAGAGAGAGAGAGATATTAACATGACTTTGTGGTAGAAGTGTACAAGGAAGATAATGGTAACGATTGTAGTGGAATGTGAGAAGTGGTGGCAGTGAATGAGGAGGAGGAGGGGGGAGGGGAGGAGGGGGGAGGGGGGTTGGAGGGGAACAGGTCAGAGTAAACTGTCGACTTCCTCTACTATTGGCGGCACCCTCACTCTCTCACCCCCTACCCTCACCCCTCCCCCACCCGTTCCCCCCTCCCCTCTCCCCTCTCCCACCCATTCCCCTCCCCCACCCACCCCTCATCCCCCCCCCCCTCCACCCTTTCCCCTGAGGAACACTGTACACAGCAGTCAAGACTGAAAGAGAGACTATGTCAGCTGACGTTTCAACGAGTGCATTAAGGTCAGGGTCAGGTCAGCCAGGAGGTTGATGGGGGGGGGGGGGGGTAATGGGATCCTTCAAAACAAGGGGAATAATGGCAATGGTGCAACTTTCTTAAATCACTAGTGCCCCTTTATCTGGAATACTGTTCGGTGTTGACGGCCCCGTTAATGGCAGGAGATATATATCCGAGCTGGAACAAATACAGAGATTGTCTACGCCACTCACAGAGCCAGTAAAGCATGTAAATTACTGGCTATACCTTAAAGTCTTAAATATGTACTCACTGGAGCAGAGGAGAGAGAGACACATGATAATATTTACCTAGAAAGCATTCGAGGACCTGGTTCCAAATCTGCACACTGCCATAACAACACACTGGAGTGAGAGATGTGGATGGAAGTGTAACATAAACCCATGTGCAAAGCAGGGGTGCAGTGGGCACAATAAGGGAACACTATATCAACATTCGTGTCCCGAGACTATTCAACATCTTACCAGAAGATATCAGAAACACTGCTGGAACAAGTGTAGAAGTCTTCAAGTGGAAACTGGACAAGTATCTTCACCAGGTGCTAGATCATCCAGTCTGTGCTGGATATGTGAGGCAGTGGGCCAGCAACAGCCTGGTAAACCAAGCAAGCACCAGACGAGCCTGGCTCCAGGAGAAGAAATACTCCCGGAACTCATCAAAGGAATACCAAAGGTCTACCTGGTCTACCTGTATCAAAGGATTTGCTGGCAAATCCTTTTAAGGTGTCTCACGATATCGTACTAACCACGGAACAGAAGGGGGTTTGATCCCTTTGGCAAGTGAGTTGTAAAACTTGAGGTCCGTGTGTTACACACAGGACCAGCTGACCCAGTGTGTAAACCACTGGCCCAGTGTGTAAACCACTGGCCCAGTGTGTAAACCACTGGCCCAGTGTGTAAACCACTGGCACAGTGTGTAAACCACTGGGCCAGTGTGTAAACCACTGGGCCAGTGTGTAAACCACTGGGCCAGTGTGTAAACCACTGGCCCAGTGTGTAAACCACTGGCCCAGTGTGTAAACCACTGGCCCAGTGTGTAAACCACTGGCCCAGTGTGTAAACCACTGGCCCAGTGTGTAAACCACTGGGCCAGTGTGTAAACCACTGGCCCAGTGTGTAAACCACTGGGCCAGTGTGTAAACCACTGGCCCAGTGTGTAAACCACTGGCCCAGTGTGTAAACCACTGGGCCAGTGTGTAAACCACTGGCCCAGTGTGTAAACAACTGGCCCAGTGTGTAAACCACTGGGCCAGTGTGTAAACCACTGGCCCAGTGTGTAAACCACTGGGCCAGTGTGTAAACCACTGGCCCAGTGTGTAAACCACTGGCCCAGTGTGTAAACCACTGGCCCAGTGTGTAAACCACTGGCCCAGTGTGTAAACCACTGGGCCAGTGTGTAAACCACTGGCCCAGTGTGTAAACCACTGGCCCAGTGTGTAAACCACTGGCCCAGTGTGTAAACCACTGGCCCAGTGTGTAAACCACTGGGCCAGTGTGTAAACCACTGGCCCAGTGTGTAAACCACTGGCCCAGTGTGTAAACCACTGGCCCAGTGTGTAAACCACTGGCCCAGTGTGTAAACCACTGGCCCAGTGTGTAAACCACTGGCCCAGTGTGTAAACCACTGGCCCAGTGTGTAAACCACTGGCCCAGTGTGTAAACCACTGGCCCAGTGTGTAAACCACTGGGCCAGCCGGCTCAGTGGTTTACAAACTGGCCTGGAGTTTTAAGACAGACTTGCCCTGGCTTACACATCCTGTGGCGTGAATTAGGTGAAATCTGCCACTGTGAAAATTTCTGAGCCTTAGATAAAAAATTATCTAGTGGGTCACTGGCAATAACCATCGTCAATAAGGACAAATTTCAGGTTCTCCACTGTGAAAAAAGTGAGGAACTAAAGAGAGGAAGAGAGTGTAAAAGAATCTCTGTGTCTCTTCACCTTCCTGTATATTATCTTCCTGGTCGTCTGCCTACATGGACTCGGTCCTGCAGAGGATTTTTTTCATGCCTGTGTGCCAGTAGGTCTTCTGCAGTGTCCATCTGGTTTCTGTTTCTTATGCACTACCTCCACATGTACGACTTAGCTGCTGTTTCTTATGCACTACCTCCACATGTACGACTTCTGCTGCTGTTTCTTATGCACTACCTCCACATGTACGACTTCTGCTGCTGTTTCTTATGCACTACCTCCACATGTACGACTTAGCTGCTGTTTCTTATGCACTACCTCCACATGTACGACTTCTGCTGCTGTTTCTTATGCACTACCTCCACATGTACGACTTCTGCTGCTGTTTCTTATGCACTACCTCCATATGTACGACTTCTGCTGCTGTTTCTTATGCACTACCTCCACATGTACGACTTCTGCTGCTGTTTCTTATGCACTACCTCCACATGTACGACTTCTGCTGCTGTTTCTTATGCACCACCTCCACATGTACGACTTCTGCTGCTGTTTCTTATGCACTACCTCCACATGTACGACTTCTGCTGCTGTTTCTTATGCACTACCTCCACATGTACGACTTCTGCTGCTGTTTCTCATGCACTACCTCCACATGTACGACTTAGCTGCTGTTTCTTATGCACTACCTCCATATGTACGACTTCTGCTGCTGTTTCTTATGCACTACCTTCACATGTACGACTTCTGCTGCTGTTTCTTATGCACTACCTCCACATGTACGACTTCTGCTGCTGTTTCTTATGCACTACCTCCACATGTACGACTTCTGCTGCTGTTTCTTATGCACTACCTCCACATGTACGACTTCTGCTGCTGTTTCTTATGCACTACCTCCACATGTACGACTTAGCTGCTGTTTCTTATGCACTACCTCCACATGTACGACTTCTGCTGCTGTTTCTTATGCACTACCTCCACATGTACGACTTCTACTGCTGTTTCTTATGCACTACCTCCACATATACGACTTCTGCACTACCTCCACATTACGACTTAGCTGCTGTTTCTTATGCACTACCTCCACATGTACGACTTCTGCTGCTGTTTCTTATGCACTACCTCCACATGTACGACTTCTGCTGCTGTTTCTTATGCACTACCTCTTACGACTTCTGCTGCTGCACTACCTCCACATGTACGACTTCTGCTGCTGTTTCTTATGCACTACCTCCACATGTACGACTTAGCTGCTGTTTCTTATGCACTACCTCCACATGTACGACTTCTGCTGCTGTTTCTTATGCACTACCTCCACATGTACGACTTCTGCTGCTGTTTCTTATGCACTACCTCCACATGTACGACTTCTGCTGCTGTTTCTTATGCACTACCTCCACATGTACGACTTCTGCTGCTGTTTCTTATGCACTACCTCCACATGTACGACTTCTGCTGCTGTTTCTTATGCACTACCTCCACATGTACGACTTAGCTGCTGTTTCTTATGCACTACCTCCACATGTACGACTTAGCTGCTGTTTCTTATGCACTACCTCCACATGTACGACTTAGCTGCTGTTTCTTATGCACTACCTCCACATGTACGACTTAGCTGCTGTTTCTTATGCACTACCTCCACATGTACGACTTAGCTGCTGTTTCTTATGCACTACCTCCACATGTACGACTTAGGTGCCGTTTCTTATGCACTACCTCCACATGTACGACTTAGCTGCTGTTTCTTATGCACTACCTCCACATGTACGACTTCTGCTGCTGTTTCTTATGCACTACCTCCACATGTACGACTTCTGCTGCTGTTTCTTATGCACTACCTCCACATGTACGACTTCTGCTGCTGTTTCTTATGCACTACCTCCACATGTACGACTTCTGCTGCTGTTTCTTATGCACTACCTCCACATGTACGACTTCTGCTGCTGTTTCTTATGCACTGCCTCCACATGTACGACTTCTGCTGCTGTTTCTTATGCACTACCTCCACATGTACGACTTCTGCTGCTGTTTCTTATGCACTGCCTCCACATGTACGACTTCTGCTGCTGTTTCTTATGCACTACCTCCACATGTACGACTTAGCTGCTGTTTCTTATGCACTACCTCCACATGTACGACTTAGCTGCTGTTTCTTATGCACTACCTCCACATGTACGACTTAGCTGCTGTTTCTTATGCACTACCTCCACATGTACGACTTCTGCTGCTGTTTCTTATGCACTACCTCCACATGTACGACTTCTGCTGCTGTTTCTTATGCACTACCTCCACATGTACGACTTCTGCTGCTGTTTCTTATGCACTACCTCCACATGTACGACTTCTGCTGCTGTTTCTTATGCACTACCTCCACATGTACGACTTCTGCTGCTGTTTCTTATGCACTACCTCCACATACGACTGAGCTGCTGTTTCTTATGCACTACCTCCACATGTACGACTTCTGCTGCTGTTTCTTATGCACTACCTCCACATGTACGACTTCTGCTGCTGTTTCTTATGCACTACCTCCACATGTACGACTTAGCTGCTGTTTCTTATGCACTACCTCCACATGTACGACTTAGCTGCTGTTTCTTATGCACTACCTCCACATGTACGACTTCTGCTGCTGTTTCTTATGCACTACCTCCACATGTACGACTTCTGCTGCTGTTTCTTATGCACTACCTCCACATGTACGACTTCTGCTGCTGTTTCTTATGCACTACCTCCACATGTACGACTTCTGCTGCTGTTTCTTATGCAATACCTCCACATGTACGACTTCTGCTGCTGTTTCTTATGCACTACCTCCACATATACGACTTAGCTGCTGTTTCTTATGCACTACCTCCACATGTACGACTTCTGCTGCTGTTTCTTATGCACTACCTCCACATGTACGACTTCTGCTGCTGTTTCTTATGCACTCCCTCCACATGTACGACTTCTAGCTGCTGTTTCTTATGCACTACCTCCACCTGTACGACTTCTGCTGCTGTTTCTTATGCACTACCTCCACATGTACGACTTCTAGCTGCTGTTTCTTATGCACTACCTCCACATGTACGACTTAGCTGCTGTTTCTTATGCACTACCTCCACATGTACGACTTCTGCTGCTGTTTCTTATGCACTACCTCCACATGTACGACTTATGCTGCTGTTTCTTATGCACTACCTCCACATGTACGACTTAGCTGCTGTTTCTTATGCACTACCTCCACATGTACGACTTCTGCTGCTGTTTCTTATGCACTACCTCCACCTGTACGACTTAGCTGCTGTTTCTTATGCACTACCTCCACATGTACGACTTAGCTGCTGTTTCTTATGCACTACCTCCACATGTACGACTTCTGCTGCTGTTTCTTATGCACTACCTCCACATGTACGACTTCTGCTGCTGTTTCTTATGCACTACCTCCACATGTACGACTTCTGCTGCTGTTTCTTATGCACCACCTCCACATGTACGACTTCTGCTGCTGTTTCTTATGCACTACCTCCACATGTACGACTTCTGCTGCTGTTTCTTATGCACTACCTCCACATGTACGACTTCTGCTGCTGTTTCTTATGCACTACCTCCACATGTACGACTTAGCTGCTGTTTCTTATGCACTACCTCCACATGTACGACTTATGTGCTGTTTCTTATGCACTACCTCCACATGTACGACTTAGCTGCTGTTTCTTATGCACTACCTCCACATGTACGACTTAGCTGCTGTTTCTTATGCACTACCTCCACATGTACGACTTCTGCTGCTGTTTCTTATGCACTACCTCCACATGTACGACTTCTGCTGCTGTTTCTTATGCACTACCTCCACATGTACGACTTCTGCTGCTGTTTCTTATGCACTACCTCCACATGTACGACTTAGCTGCTGTTTCTTATGCACTACCTCCACATGTACGACTTCTGCTGCTGTTTCTTATGCACTACCTCCACATGTACGACTTCTGCTGCTGTTTCTTATGCACTACCTCCACATGTACGACTTCTGCTGCTGTTTCTTATGCACTACCTCCACATGTACGACTTCTGCTGCTGTTTCTTATGCACTACCTCCACATGTACGACTTCTGCTGCTGTTTCTTATGCACTACCTCCACATGTACGACTTCTGCTGCTGTTTCTTATGCACTACCTCCACATGTACGACTTCTGCTGCTGTTTCTTATGCACTACCTCCACATGTACGACTTCTGCTGCTGTTTCTTATGCACTACCTCCACATGTACGACTTCTGCTGCTGTTTCTTATGCACTACCTCCACATGTACGACTTCTGCTGCTGTTTCTTATGCACTACCTCCACATGTACGACTTCTGCTGCAGTTTCTTATGCACTACCTCCACATGTACGACTTCTGCTGCTGTTTCTTATGCACTACCTCCACATGTACGACTTAGCTGCTGTTTCTTATGCACTACCTCCACATGTACGACTTCTGCTGCTGTTTCTTATGCACTACCTCCACATGTACGACTTAGCTGCTGTTTCTTATGCACTACCTCCACATGTACGACTTCTGCTGCTGTTTCTTATGCACTACCTCCACATGTACGACTTCTGCTGCTGTTTCTTATGCACTACCTCCACATGTACGACTTCTGCTGCTGTTTCTTATGCACTACCTCCACATGTACGACTTAGCTGCTGTTTCTTATGCACTACCTCCACATGTACGACTTAGCTGCTGTTTCTTATGCACTACCTCCACATGTACGACTTCTGCTGCTGTTTCTTATGCACTACCTCCACATGTACGACTTCTGCTGCTGTTTCTTATGCACTACCTCCACATGTACGACTTCTGCTGCTGTTTCTTATGCACTACCTCCACATGTACGACTTCTGCTGCTGTTTCTTATGCACTACCTCCACATGTACGACTTCTGCTGCTGTTTCTTATGCACTACCTCCACATGTACGACTTCTGCTGCTGTTTCTTATGCACTACCTCCACATGTACGACTTCTGCTGCTGTTTCTTATGCACTACCTCCACATGTACGACTTCTGCTGCTGTTTCTTATGCACTACCTCCACATGTACGACTTCTGCTGCTGTTTCTTATGCACTACCTCCACATGTACGACTTCTGCTGCTGTTTCTTATGCACTACCTCCACATGTACGACTTCTGCTGCTGTTTCTTATGCACTACCTCCACATGTACGACTTCTGCTGCTGTTTCTTATGCACTACCTCCACATGTACGACTTCTGCTGCTGTTTCTTATGCACTACCTCCACATGTACGACTTCTGCTGCTGTTTCTTATGCACTACCTCCACATGTACGACTTCTGCTGCTGTTTCTTATGCACTACCTCCACATGTACGACTTCTGCTGCTGTTTCTTATGCACTACCTCCACATGTACGACTTCTGCTGCTGTTTCTTATGCACTACCTCCACATGTACGACTTCTGCTGCTGTTTCTTATGCACTACCTCCACATGTACGACTTAGCTGCTGTTTCTTATGCACTACCTCCACATGTACTTCTTCTGCTGCTGTTTCTTATGCACTACCTCCACATGTACGACTTCTACGACTTCTGCTGCTGTTTCTTATGCACTACCTCCACATGTACGACTTCTGCTGCTGTTTCTTATGCACTACCTCCACATGTACGACTTAGCTGCTGTTTCTTATGCACTACCTCCACATGTACGACTTCTGCTGCTGTTTCTTATGCACTACCTCCACATGTACGACTTCTGCTGCTGTTTCTTATGCACTACCTCCACATGTACGACTTCTGCTGCTGTTTCTTATGCACTACCTCCACATGTACGACTGCTGCTGTTTCTTATGCACTACCTCCACATGTACGACTTCTGCTGCTGTTTCTTATGCACTACCTCCACATGTACGACTTCTGCTGCTGTTTCTTATGCACTACCTCCACATGTACGACTTCTGCTGCTGTTTCTTATGCACTACCTCCACATGTACGACTTCTGCTGCTGTTTCTTATGCACTACCTCCACATGTACGACTTCTGCTGCTGTTTCTTATGCACTACCTCCACATGTACGACTTCTGCTGCTGTTTCTTATGCACTACCTCCACATGTACGACTTAGCTGCTGTTTCTTATGCACTACCTCCACATGTACGACTTAGCTGCTGTTTCTTATGCACTACCTCCACATGTACGACTTAGCTGCTGTTTCTTATGCACTACCTCCACATGTACGACTTAGATGGTGTTTCTTATGCACTACCTCCACATGTACGACTTAGCTGCTGTTTCTTATGCACTACCTCCACATGCACGACTTAGCTGCTGTTTCTTATGCACTACCTCCACATGTACGACTTAGCTGCTGTTTCTTATGCACTACCTCCACATGTACGACTTAGCTGCTGTTTCTTATGCATGTACGACTTAGGTGCCGTTTCTTATGCACTACCTCCACATGTACGACTTAGCTGCTGTTTCTTATGCACTACCTCCACATGTACGACTTCTGCTGCTGTTTCTTATGCACTACCTCCACATGTACGACTTCTGCTGCTGTTTCTTATGCACTACCTCCACATGTACGACTTCTGCTGCTGTTTCTTATGCACTACCTCCACATGTACGACTTCTGCTGCTGTTTCTTATGCACTGCCTCCACATGTACGACTTCTGCTGCTGTTTCTTATGCACTACCTCCACATGTACGACTTCTGCTGCTGTTTCTTATGCACTGCCTCCACATGTACGACTTCTGCTGCTGTTTCTTATGCACTACCTCCACATGTACGACTTAGCTGCTGTTTCTTATGCACTACCTCCACATGTACGACTTAGCTGCTGTTTCTTATGCACTACCTCCACATGTACGACTTAGCTGCTGTTTCTTATGCACTACCTCCACATGTACGACTTCTGCTGCTGTTTCTTATGCACTACCTCCACATGTACGACTTCTGCTGCTGTTTCTTATGCACTACCTCCACATGTACGACTTCTGCTGCTGTTTCTTATGCACTACCTCCACATGTACGACTTCTGCTGCTGTTTCTTATGCAATACCTCCACATGTACGACTTCTGCTGCTGTTTCTTATGCACTACCTCCACATATACGACTTAGCTGCTGTTTCTTATGCACTACCTCCACATGTACGACTTCTGCTGCTGTTTCTTATGCACTACCTCCACATGTACGACTTAGCTGCTGTTTCTTATGCACTACCTCCACATGTACGACTTAGCTGCTGTTTCTTATGCACTACCTCCACATGTACGACTTAGCTGCTGTTTCTTATGCACTACCTCCACATGTACGACTTCTGCTGCTGTTTCTTATGCACTACCTCCACATGTACGACTTCTGCTGCTGTTTCTTATGCACTACCTCCACATGTACGACTTCTGCTGCTGTTTCTTATGCACTACCTCCACATGTACGACTTCTGCTGCTGTTTCTTATGCAATACCTCCACATGTACGACTTCTGCTGCTGTTTCTTATGCACTACCTCCACATATACGACTTAGCTGCTGTTTCTTATGCACTACCTCCACATGTACGACTTCTGCTGCTGTTTCTTATGCACTACCTCCACATGTACGACTTCTGCTGCTGTTTCTTATGCACTACCTCCACATGTACGACTTCTGCTGCTGTTTCTTATGCACTACCTCCACATGTACGACTTAGCTGCTGTTTCTTATGCACTACCTCCACATGTACGACTTAGCTGCTGTTTCTTATGCACTACCTCCACATGCACGACTTAGCTGCTGTTTCTTATGCACTACCTCCACATGTACGACTTAGATGCTGTTTCTTATGCACTACCTCCACATGTACGACTTATGTGCTGTTTCTTATGCACTACCTCCACATGTACGACTTAGCTGCTGTTTCTTATGCACTACCTCCACATGTACGACTTAGGTGCCGTTTCTTATGCACTACCTCCACATGTACGACTTAGCTGCTGTTTCTTATGCACTACCTCCACATGTACGACTTCTGCTGCTGTTTCTTATGCACTACCTCCACATGTACGACTTCTGCTGCTGTTTCTTATGCACTAATTCCACATGTACGACTTCTGCTGCTGTTTCTTATGCACTACCTCCACATGTACGACTTCTGCTGCTGTTTCTTATGCACTGCCTCCACATGTACGACTTCTGCTGCTGTTTCTTATGCACTACCTCCACATGTACGACTTCTGCTGCTGTTTCTTATGCACTGCCTCCACATGTACGACTTCTGCTGCTGTTTCTTATGCACTACCTCCACATGTACGACTTAGCTGCTGTTTCTTATGCACTACCTCCACATGTACGACTTAGCTGCTGTTTCTTATGCACTACCTCCACATGTACGACTTAGCTGCTGTTTCTTATGCACTACCTCCACATGTACGACTTAGCTGCTGTTTCTTATGCACTACCTCCACATGTACGACTTCTGCTGCTGTTTCTTATGCACTACCTCCACATGTACGACTTCTGCTGCTGTTTCTTATGCACTACCTCCACATGTACGACTTCTGCTGCTGTTTCTTATGCACTACCTCCACATGTACGACTTAGCGGGTGTTTCTTATGCACTACCTCCACATGTACGACTTCTGCTGCTGTTTCTTATGCACTACCTCCACATGTACGACTTCTGCTGCTGTTTCTTATGCACTACCTCCATATGTACGACTTCTGCTGCTGTTTCTTATGCACTACCTCCACATGAACGACTTCTGCTGCTGTTTCTTATGCACTACCTCCACATGTACGACTTCTGCTGCTGTTTCTTATGCACTACCTCCACATGTACGACTTCTGCTGCTGTTTCTTATGCACTACCTCCACATGTACGACTTCTGCTGCTGTTTCTTATGCACTACCTCCACATGTACGACTTCTGCTGCTGTTTCTCATGCACTACCTCCACATGTACGACTTAGCTGCTGTTTCTTATGCACTACCTCCACATGTACGACTTCTGCTGCTGTTTCTTATGCACTACCTTCACATGTACGACTTCTGCTGCTGTTTCTTATGCACTACCTCCACATGTACGACTTCTGCTGCTGTTTCTTATGCACTACCTCCACATGTACGACTTCTGCTGCTGTTTCTTATGCACTACCTCCACATGTACGACTTCTGCTGCTGTTTCTTATGCACTACCTCCACATGTACGACTTAGCTGCTGTTTCTTATGCACTACCTCCACATGTACGACTTCTGCTGCTGTTTCTTATGCACTACCTCCACATGTACGACTTCTGCTGCTGTTTCTTATGCACTACCTCCACATGTACGACTTCTGCTGCTGTTTCTTATGCACTACCTCCACATGTACGACTTAGCTGCTGTTTCTTATGCACTACCTCCACATGTACGACTTAGCTGCTGTTTCTTATGCACTACCTCCACATGTACGACTTCTGCTGCTGTTTCTTAGGCACTACCTCCACATGTACGACTTTGATGGTGTTTCTTATGCACTACCTCCACATGTACGACTTATGTGCTGTTTCTTATGCACTACCTCCACATGTACGACTTAGCTGCTGTTTCTTATGCACTACCTCCACATGTACGACTTAGGTGCCGTTTCTTATGCACTACCTCCACATGTACGACTTAGCTGCTGTTTCTTATGCACTACCTCCACATGTACGACTTAGCTGCTGTTTCTTATGCACTACCTCCACATGTACGACTTCTGCTGCTGTTTCTTATGCACTACCTCCACATGTACGACTTCTGCTGCTGTTTCTTATGCACTACCTCCACATGTACGACTTCTGCTGCTGTTTCTTATGCACTACCTCCACATGTACGACTTCTGCTGCTGTTTCTTATGCACTGCCTCCACATGTACGACTTCTGCTGCTGTTTCTTATGCACTACCTCCACATGTACGACTTCTGCTGCTGTTTCTTATGCACTGCCTCCACATGTACGACTTCTGCTGCTGTTTCTTATGCACTACCTCCACATGTACGACTTAGCTGCTGTTTCTTATGCACTACCTCCACATGTACGACTTAGCTGCTGTTTCTTATGCACTACCTCCACATGTACGACTTAGCTGCTGTTTCTTATGCACTACCTCCACATGTACGACTTAGCTGCTGTTTCTTATGCACTACCTCCACATGTACGACTTCTGCTGCTGTTTCTTATGCACTACCTCCACATGTACGACTTCTGCTGCTGTTTCTTATGCACTACCTCCACATGTACGACTTCTGCTGCTGTTTCTTATGCACTACCTCCACATGTACGACTTAGCTGTTGTTTCTTATGCACTACCTCCACATGTACGACTTCTGCTGTTGTTTCTTATGCACTACCTCCACATGTACGACTTCTGCTGCTGTTTCTTATGCACTACCTCCATATGTACGACTTCTGCTGCTGTTTCTTATGCACTACCTCCACATGTACGACTTCTGCTGCTGTTTCTTATGCACTACCTCCACATGTACGACTTCTGCTGCTGTTTCTTATGCACTACCTCCACATGTACGACTTCTGCTGCTGTTTCTTATGCACTACCTCCACATGTACGACTTCTGCTGCTGTTTCTTATGCACTACCTCCACATGTACGACTTCTGCTGCTGTTTCTCATGCACTACCTCCACATGTACGACTTAGCTGCTGTTTCTTATGCACTACCTCCACATGTACGACTTCTGCTGCTGTTTCTTATGCACTACCTTCACATGTACGACTTCTGCTGCTGTTTCTTATGCACTACCTCCACATGTACGACTTCTGCTGCTGTTTCTTATGCACTACCTCCACATGTACGACTTCTGCTGCTGTTTCTTATGCACTACCTCCACATGTACGACTTCTGCTGCTGTTTCTTATGCACTACCTCCACATGTACGACTTAGCTGCTGTTTCTTATGCACTACCTCCACATGTACGACTTCTGCTGCTGTTTCTTATGCACTACCTCCACATGTACGACTTCTACTGCTGTTTCTTATGCACTACCTCCACATATACGACTTCTGCTGCTGTTTCTTATGCACTACCTCCACATGTACGACTTAGCTGCTGTTTCTTATGCACTACCTCCACATGTACGACTTCTGCTGCTGTTTCTTATGCACTACCTCCACATGTACGACTTCTGCTGCTGTTTCTTATGCACTACCTCCACATGTACGACTTCTGCTGCTGTTTCTTATGCAATACCTCCACATGTACGACTTCTGCTGCTGTTTCTTATGCACTACCTCCACATATACGACTTAGCTGCTGTTTCTTATGCACTACCTCCACATGTACGACTTCTGCTGCTGTTTCTTATGCACTACCTCCACATGTACGACTTCTGCTGCTGTTTCTTATGCACTACCTCCACATGTACGACTTCTGCTGCTGTTTCTTATGCACTACCTCCACATGTACGACTTAGCTGCTGTTTCTTATGCACTACCTCCACATGTACGACTTAGCTGCTGTTTCTTATGCACTATCTCCACATGTACGACTTAGCTGCTGTTTCTTATGCACTACCTCCACATGTACGACTTAGCTGCTGTTTCTTATGCACTACCTCCACATGTACGACTTAGGTGCTGTTTCTTATGCACTACCTCCACATGTACGACTTAGCTGCTGTTTCTTATGCACTACCTCCACATGTACGACTTAGGTGCCGTTTCTTATGCACTACCTCCACATGTACGACTTAGCTGCTGTTTCTTATGCACTACCTCCACATGTACGACTTCTGCTGCTGTTTCTTATGCACTACCTCCACATGTACGACTTCTGCTGCTGTTTCTTATGCACTACCTCCACATGTACGACTTCTGCTGCTGTTTCTTATGCACTACCTCCACATGTACGACTTCTGCTGCTGTTTCTTATGCACTGCCTCCACATGTACGACTTCTGCTGCTGTTTCTTATGCACTACCTCCACATGTACGACTTCTGCTGCTGTTTCTTATGCACTGCCTCCACATGTACGACTTCTGCTGCTGTTTCTTATGCACTACCTCCACATGTACGACTTAGCTGCTGTTTCTTATGCACTACCTCCACATGTACGACTTAGCTGCTGTTTCTTATGCACTACCTCCACATGTACGACTTAGCTGCTGTTTCTTATGCACTACCTCCACATGTACGACTTAGCTGCTGTTTCTTATGCACTACCTCCACATGTACGACTTCTGCTGCTCTTTCTTATGCACTACCTCCACATGTACGACTTCTGCTGCTGTTTCTTATGCACTACCTCCACATGTACGACTTCTGCTGCTGTTTCTTATGCACTACCTCCACATGTACGACTTCTGCTGCTGTTTCTTATGCAATACCTCCACATGTACGACTTCTGCTGCTGTTTCTTATGCACTACCTCCACATATACGACTTAGCTGCTGTTTCTTATGCACTACCTCCACATGTACGACTTCTGCTGCTGTTTCTTATGCACTACCTCCTCATGTACGACTTCTGCTGCTGTTTCTTATGCACTACCTCCACATGTACGACTTCTGCTGCTGTTTCTTATGCACTACCTCCACATGTACGACTTAGCTGCTGTTTCTTATGCACTACCTCCACATGTACGACTTAGCTGCTGTTTCTTATGCACTACCTCCACATGTACGACTTAGCTGCTGTTTCTTATGCACTACCTCCACATGTACGACTTAGCTGCTGTTTCTTATGCACTACCTCCACATGTACGACTTAGGTGCTGTTTCTAATGCACTACCTCCACATGTACGACTTAGCTGCTGTTTCTTATGCACTACCTCCACATGTACGACTTAGGTGCCGTTTCTTATGCACTACCTCCACATGTACGACTTAGCTGCTGTTTCTTATGCACTACCTCCACATGTACGACTTCTGCTGCTGTTTCTTATGCACTACCTCCACATGTACGACTTCTGCTGCTGTTTCTTATGCACTACCTCCACATGTACGACTTCTGCTGCTGTTTCTTATGCACTACCTCCACATGTACGACTTCTGCTGCTGTTTCTTATGCACTGCCTCCACATGTACGACTTCTGCTGCTGTTTCTTATGCACTACCTCCACATGTACGACTTCTGCTGCTGTTTCTTATGCACTGCCTCCACATGTACGACTTCTGCTGCTGTTTCTTATGCACTACCTCCACATGTACGACTTAGCTGCTGTTTCTTATGCACTACCTCCACATGTACGACTTAGCTGCTGTTTCTTATGCACTACCTCCACATGTACGACTTAGCTGCTGTTTCTTATGCACTACCTCCACATGTACGACTTAGCTGCTGTTTCTTATGCACTACCTCCACATGTACGACTTCTGCTGCTGTTTCTTATGCACTACCTCCACATGTACGACTTCTGCTGCTGTTTCTTATGCACTACCTCCACATGTACGACTTCTGCTGCTGTTTCTTATGCACTACCTCCACATGTACGACTTAGCTGCTGTTTCTTATGCACTACCTCCACATGTACGACTTCTGATGCTGTTTCTTATGCACTACCTCCACATGTACGACTTCTGCTGCTGTTTCTGTACTCTTACACTCTCTCATTTCCCCCCATTAATTTTCACCTACAGCAACGTTATTTCTACCTAAACTACTACTACTACTACTACTACTACTACTACTACTACTACTACTACTACTACTACAACTACTACTACTACTGACACCACTACTACTACTGCTACTACTACTACTACTACTACTACTACTACTACTACTACTACTGTCACTAATACTACTACTACTACTACTACTACTACTACTACTGTCACCACTACTGCTGCTACTACTACTACTACTGTTACCACTACTACTACTACTATTACTACTACTGTCACCACCACTACTACTACTACTACTACTACTGTCACCACTACTACTACTACTACTACTACTACTACTACTGTCACTACTACTACTACTACTACTACTACTACTACTGACACCACTACTACAATTACTGCCACTACTACTACGACTACTGCTGCCACTACTACGACTACTGCTGCCACTACTACGACTACTGCTACCACTACTACGACTACTGCTGCCACTACTACGACTACTGCTACCACTACTACGACTACTGCTGCCACTACTACGACTACTGACACCACTACTACTACTACTACTACTACTACTACTACTACTACTACTGACACTACTACTACTACTACAACTACTACTACTACTGACACCACTACTACTACTACTACTACTACTACTACTGACACCACTACTACAACTACTGCCACTACTACTACTACTACTAACACCACTACTACTACTGCTGCCACTACTACTACTACTACTCCTACTACTGACACCACTACTACTACTACTGACACCACCACTACTACTACTGACACCACTACTACTACTACTACTGACACCACCACTACTACTACTACTACTACTACTACTACTGACACCACTACTACTACTACTACTACTACTACTACTACTACTGACACCACTACTACTACTACTGCTGCCACTACTACTACTACTACTACTACCACCACCACTGCCACCACCACCACCACACCACCACCACCACACCACCACCACCACCGCCACCACTACCACCACCACCGCCAACACCACCACAACCGCCACCACCATCACCACCGCCACTACTCTCACCACCGGCCACCACCACCACCACACACTGCTACCACTGGGCCACCACCACCACCACCGCCTAACACCACCACCACCGCCAATTACCACTGCCAATTACCACTACCACCGCCACCACTACTACTACCGCCACCATCACTACCACCACCACCACCGCAACCACCACTACCACCGCCACCACCACCACTACCGCCACCACCACCACCACCACCGCCACCACCACCACCACCGCCACCACCACCGCCACCACCACCACCACCGCCACCACTCACCACCACCACCACCGCCACCACCACAACCGCCACACCACCACCACCACCGCCATTACCACCACCGCCACCACCACCACACCGCCACCACCGCTACCACCGCCACTCACCACCACCACCGCCACCACCACCACCGCCACCACTACTACCGCCACTCACTACTACTACTGCCAATTACCACTGCCACTACCATCACTACCACTACCACGCCAATACCACCACCACCGCCACTCACCACCACCGCCACCACCACCATCATCGGTCACCACTACCGCCACCACCACCGCCACCACTCACTTTCACCGCCACCACTACCACCACCACCAATACCGCCACCACCACCACTTCGCCACCACTACCACCACCACCGCCACCACCGTCACCACCACCACCACTCTGTCACCACCACCACAACCACTCGCCACCACCACACCGCCAATCCCACACCACCACCACCGCCACCACCACCACCACTGCCACCACTACTACCACCGCCACCACGACTACTTCACTCGCCACCACACTACTACCGCCACTACCACTACTACCGCCACTACCACTACCACCGCCACCACTATCACCATCGCCACCACCACTACCACCACCACCGCCACCACTACCACCGCCAACACTACCACCACCGCCACCACTACCACCAATTACCACTACCACCACCACCGCCACTACGACCACCACCGCCATCACACCACCACCGCCACCACCACCACTTTCACCGCCACCACGACCACCACCGCCACCACCATCACCACCGCCACCACCACTACCACCGCCACCATCATCACCACCACCGCCACCACCACCGCCACCATTACCACCACCGCCACTCACTCACTACCACCGGGCCACCACCACCACCACCACCACCGCCACCACTACCACTGCACTACTACTACCACTGCCACCACCACTACCACTACTATCGCCACTACTACTACTACTGCCACCACTACTGCCACCACTACACTGCCACTACTACTACCACTGCCACCACTACCACTACCATCAAGCCACTACCACTACTACCACTGCCACTCACTACTACCACGCCACCACTACCACCGCCACCACCACCACCACACCGCCACTACCACCACCACTGCCACCACCACTACCACTACCGCCACTCACCACCACCACACCACCGCCACCACCACCACCACCGCCACCACCACCACACCGCCACCACCACACTCACCACTGCCACCACCACCACCACCGCCACCACCACCACCACCGCCCCCACCAACACCACCACCGCCACTTCCACTACCACAACCACTGCCACCACACTACACCGCCACTACCACTACCACCACCACCACTCACTACCGCCACCACCAATACCACCGCCACCACCACCACCACCATCACCGCCTCCACCATCACCACCACCGGCACCACCACCACCACCACCGCCACCACCACCACCGCCACCACCACCACCACCACCACCGCCACCACCACCACCACCGCCACCGCCACCGCCACCACCGCCACCACCATCACCACCACCACCGCCACCACCATCACCACCATCGCCACCACCACCACCATCGCCACCACCTTCACCACTTCACCGCCACCATCACCACCACCAGCCACCATCACACCACCACCACCGCCACTACTACTATTACTACTGCCACCACTACCAATACTGCCAATTACCACTACTACTACCACTACCGCCACTACTATCACTACTGATCAATACCACTACCATCGCCACCACCAATACCACCACTGCCACCACCACCACACACTCACCGCCACCACTACCACCGCCACCACCACTACCATCGCCACCACCACCACCACCACCACCACCGGCCACCGGCAACCACCACGCCAAACACCACCACCACCACCACCGCCAACAACATCACCACCACCGCCAACAACATCACCACCACCGCCAACAACATCACCACCACCGCCAACAACATCACCACCACCGCCAACAACATCACCACCACCGCCAACAACATCACCACCACCACCACCACGGCCACCGGCCACCACCATCACTGCCAATTACCACTACTACCGCCACTACTACCACGACTAGCACACCGCCACTACTACTAATACCACGCCAC
>NC_091380.1:16608695-16683695 GCF_038502225.1 Cherax quadricarinatus
TAATGAGTTACTGATACAGATCGTCAGTAACATTTGGCCAGGCCTACTGCGGTGTCCCATAATTCTTATGGATTTATATTGGCAGGTATATCAGCCGTCAGTAACTATGTATAAATATGAATAATAATCCGTCAGATACAATAACCGTATGAGGGCTGGTAGAAGGTATGTATGAGGGCTGGTAGAAGGTATGTATGAGGGCTGGTAGAAGGTATGTATGAGGGCTGGTAGAAGGTATGTATGAGGACTGGTAGAAGGAATGTATGAGGGCTGGTAGAAGGTATGTATGAGGGCTGGTAGAAGGTATGTATGAGGACTGGTAGAATGTATGTATGAGGGCTGGTAGAAGGTATGTATGAGGACTGGTAGAAGGTATGTATGAGGGCTGGTAGAAGGTATGTATGAGGGCTGGTAGAAGGTATGTATGAGGGCCGGTAGAAGGTATGTATGAGGACTGGTAGAAGGTATGTATGAGGGCTGGTAGAAGGTATGTATGAGGGCTGGTAGAAGGTATGTATGAGGGCCGGTAGAAGGTATGTATGAGGGTTGGTAGAAGGTATGTATGAGGGTTGGTAGAAGGTATGTATGAGGACTGGTAGAAGGTATGTATGATGGCTGGTAGAAGGTATGTATGAGGGCTGGTAGAAGGTATGTATGAGGACTGGTAGAAGGTATGTATGAGGACTGGTAGAAGGTATGTATGAGGGCTTGTAGAAAGTATGTATGAGGGCTGGTAGAAGGTATGTATGTGGGCTGGTAGAAGGTATGTATGAGGGCTGGTAGAAGGTATGTGAGGGCTGGTTGAAGGTATGTATGAGGGCTGGTAGAAGGTATGTGAGGGCTGGTTGAAGGTATGTATGAGGGCTGGTAGAAGGTATGTATAAGGGTTGGTAGTAGGTATATACCCTGTATACCCTTCATACCCACATTTCTCCACACCTTGTTTGGGAGTTACAGTCAGGTGCTGGGACTGAGAAGACATCAGCCTGACAGACGCAGACATCAGCCTGACAGACGCAGACATCAGCCTGACAGACGCAGACATCAGCCTGACAGACGCAGACATCAGCCTGACAGACGCAGACATCAGCCTGACAGACGCAGACATCAGCCTGACAGACGCAGACATCAGCCTGACAGACGCAGACATCAGCCTGACAGACGCAGACATCAGCCTGACAGACGCAGACATCAGCCTGACAGACGCAGGCATCAGCCTGACAGACGCAGACATCAGCCTGACAGACGCAGACATCATATCCGTCCTGTGGATGGTAGTGGCTAGTTTATTGTGTACCTCATATCCATCCTGTGGATGGTAGTGGCTAGTTTATTGTGTACCTCATATCCATCCTGTGGATGGTAGTGGCTAGTTTATTGTGTACCTCATATCCATCCTGTGGATGGTAGTGGCTAGTTTATTGTGTACCTCATATCCATCCTGTGGATGGTAGTGGCTAGTTTATTGTGTACCTCATATCTATCCTGTGGCTGGTAGTTGCTAGTTTATTGTGTACCTCATATCCATCCTGTGGCTGGTAGTGGCTAGTTTATTGTGTACCTCATATCCATCCTGTGGATGGTAGTGGCTAGTTTATTGTGTACCTCATATCCATCCTGTGGATGGTAGTGGCTAGTTTATTGTGTACCTCATATCCATCATGTGGATGGTAGTGGCTAGTTTATTGTGTACCTCATATCCATCCTGTGGCTCGTAGTGGCTAGTTTATTGTGTACCTCATATCCATCCTGTGGCTGGTAGTGGCTAGTTTATTGTGTACCTCATATCCATCCTGTGGATGGTAGTGGCTAGTTTATTGTGTACCTCATATCCATCCTGTGGCTCGTAGTGGCTAGTTTATTGTGTACCTCATATCCATCCTGTGGCTGGTAGTGGCTAGTTTATTGTGTACCTCATATCCATCCTGTGGCTGGTAGTTGCTAGTTTATTGTGTACCTCATATCCATCCTGTGGCTGGTAGTTGCTAGTTTATTGTGTACCTCATATCCATCCTGTGGCTGGTAGTTGCTAGTTTATTGTGTACCTCATATCCATCCTGTGGCTGGTAGTTGCTAGTTTATTGTGTACCTCATATCCATCCTGTGGCTGGTAGTGGCTAGTTTATTGTGTACCTCATATCCATCCTGTGGATGGTAGTGGCTAGTTTATTGTGTACCTCATATCCATCCTGTGGATGGTAGTGGCTAGTTTATTGTGTACCTCATATCCATCCTGTGGATGGTAGTGGCTAGTTTATTGTGTACCTCATATCCATCATGTGGATGGTAGTGGCTAGTTTATTGTGTACCTCATATCCATCCTGTGGCTCGTAGTGGCTAGTTTATTGTGTACCTCATATCCATCCTGTGGCTGGTAGTGGCTAGTTTATTGTGTACCTCATATCCATCCTGTGGATGGTAGTGGCTAGTTTATTGTGTACCTCATATCCATCCTGTGGCTCGTAGTGGCTAGTTTATTGTGTACCTCATATCCATCCTGTGGCTGGTAGTGGCTAGTTTATTGTGTACCTCATATCCATCCTGTGGCTGGTAGTTGCTAGTTTATTGTGTACCTCATATCCATCCTGTGGCTGGTAGTTGCTAGTTTATTGTGTACCTCATATCCATCCTGTGGCTGGTAGTGGCTAGTTTATTGTGTACCTCATATCCATCCTGTGGCTGGTAGTTGCTAGTTTATTGTGTACCTCATATCCATCCTGTGGCTGGTAGTGGCTAGTTTATTGTGTACCTCATATCCATCCTGTGGATGGTAGTGGCTAGTTTATTGTGTACCTCATATCCATCCTGTGGATGGTAGTGGCTAGTTTATTGTGTACCTCATATCCATCCTGTGGCTAGTAGTGGCTAGTTTATTGTGTACCTCATATCCATCCTGTGGCTGGTAGTTGCTAGTTTATTGTGTACCTCATATCCATCCTGTGGCTGGTAGTGGCTAGTTTATTGTGTACCTCATATCCATCCTGTGGCTGGTAGTGGCTAGTTTATTGTGTACCTCATATCCATCCTGTGGCTGGTAGTTGCTAGTTTATTGTGTACCTCATATCCATCCTGTGGATGGTAGTGGCTAGTTTATTGTGTACCTCATATCCATCCTGTGGATGGTAGTGGCTAGTTTATTGTGTACCTCATATCCATCCTGTGGATGGTAGTGGCTAGTTTATTGTGTACCTCATATCCATCCTGTGGATGGTAGTGGCTAGTTTATTGTGTACCTCATATCCATCCTGTGGATGGTAGTGGCTAGTTTATTGTGTACCTCATATCCATCCTGTGGATGGTAGTGGCTAGTTTATTGTGTACCTCATATCCATCCTGTGGATGGTAGTGGCTAGTTTATTGTGTACCTCATATCCATCCTTTGGCTGGTAGTGGCTAGTTTATTGTGTACCTCATATCCATCCTTTGGCTGGTAGTGGCTAGTTTATTGTGTACCTCATATCCATCCTTTGGCTGGTAGTGGCTAGTTTATTGTGTACCTCATATCCATCCTGTGGCTGGTAGTGGCTAGTTTATTGTGTACCTCATATCCATCCTGTGGCTGGTAGTGGCTAGTTTATTGTGTACCTCATATCCATCCTTTGGCTGGTAGTGGCTAGTTTATTGTGTACCTCATATCCATCCTTTGGCTGGTAGTGGCTAGTTTATTGTGTACCTCATATCCATCCTTTGGCTGGTAGTGGCTAGTTTATTGTGTACCTCATATCCATCCTGTGGCTGGTAGTGGCTAGTTTATTGTGTACCTCATATCCATCCTGTGGATGGTAGTGGCTAGTTTATTGTGTACCTCATATCCATCCTTTGGCTGGTAGTGGCTAGTTTATTGTGTACCTCATATCCATCCTTTGGCTGGTAGTGGCTAGTTTAATGTGTACCTCATACCCATCCTGTGGATAGTAGTGGCTAGTTTATTGTTTACCTCATATCCATCCTGTGGCTGGTAGCACAGGAGCCTATGTATATACAAAAGGCCCAGGAACTAGGGTCCAACTTGTATCTACTATGAGCTGACCCTTGGAGTCCACCTGGAAAGTGTTCCAGGCGTCAACGCCCCCGCATGAAGTCCTTGACCAGGTCTCTCGGTGTATCATTACCTGATCAACCAGGCTGTTACTGCTGGCCACATGTAGTCCAACTTACGAAACACAGCCCGGCTGATCGGGTACTGGCTTTAGGTAATTGTCCAGCTCCCCCTTGAACACAACCAGGGGTCTACTGGTATTTCCGTAATGCTTTGTGGGAGGCTGTTGAACAGTCTTGGGTCCCGGACACTTAATTAAGAATCACAAGGTGATAAATAGTTTGATTATCCATCAACGGTGCCCTGTGGCTTGATCAATTAAACTCTCGCTTCACACGGCGAGGGTCTGGGTTCGATTCCCAGGCAGGGTAGACACACTGGGCGTGTTTACACTTGATATCTATGTTCACCCATCAGTATAAATTTTGTGTTCCGCTTGAAGCCTCAAGACCAGAAAGCCTATCGTTTTCTGGCCTAAAATCGCATGATGCTCGTCCCTGACTCTCCATAGTCGCCAGGTTTAGCTCTCTCTGACGTCTTAATATTCCTGTAAGTAAAAATAACAGAGAATGAGCATCGGTTTTATGATGTGGAGGAGATTTAGACAGAATCTGAGGCTGTGCTGGACGCTCTCACGTAAGAACACTTCCAGAAATGCTGGAAGTGCCAGAGGCGCTGGAATCAATGTACGTTATTAATATAATTATGGGAGAGCGCTATACCAGTAGGATTATACAGCGTATGTTGGGGGATGGGAGGTATTGAGGCTCAATTCAGGGAATCAGAGCACAGATCTAATTCCCTAGATCAAAAGCCCCTCACCAGCGTCAAGGAGTCTACCTTGAGAGGGATCAGTGTACAGCCTCCCGAGGACAGTACCTTAACTAGGCCATTAAGTAAGCCTATATATTTTTTACCTTGGCAGTCCAAGACCTTTGTAATAGCACCTTTTATTATCGTAGACACTAGTTACTACTGACTACGGTGTCCTTCACTAGTGTAACCATTTCGACTCACGAAATCGTAATGACACGATTGTAAACGAACCATACCAATGGTGGGGTTAGAACCCGCGGTCAGAGAGTCTCAAAACTCCAGACCGACGCTTTAGCCACTGGACCAGCTGGTTACAATAAGATTCATCCAACTAGGAATATTTCTACACCATAGGAAGGTTAGTATAGGCCACCACTGTGACCACAAATGCAAGTTTTTACAGATGAATCTCCAGCTAGCGTGGCCGTGACGAACTCTAGCTCAAGTCCCCTCAAAGCCGGCAACATGACTCACGAAATCGTTATGACGCGATTGTGGTCACAGTGGTGGCCTATACTAACCTTCCTATGGTGAAGAAATATACCTAGTTGGATGAATCTTATTGTAACCAGCTGGTCCAGTGGCTAAAGCGTCGGTCTGGAGTTTCATGACTCTCTGACCGCGGGTTCTAACCCTACCATTGGTATGGTTTGTAACTAATTCATGTTAAAAGTTCTCATTATCCATCCTGTTATTTTCCTCTCAGACCGTCATGATCCTTGAACATAAGAAGGAACACTGCAGAAGGCCTACTGACCCATTAGTTTTTCACGTCATTGCTTAGTTAAATTTCGTAGTAAACTCTGTTCTAGTTATTATTATTATTATTATTATTATTATTATTATTATTATTATTATTATTATTATTATTATTAATATTATTATTATTATTATTAATATTATTATTATTATTATTATTAATAATAATAATAATAATAATAATATTATTATTATTATTATTATTATTATTATTATTATTATTATTATTATTATTATTATTATTATTATTATTATTATTATTATTATTATTATTATTATTAATATTATTAATATTATTATTATTATTATTATTATTATTATTATTATTAATAATAATAATAATAATATTATTATTATTATTATTATTATTATTATTATTAATAATAATAATAATAATAATATTATTATTATTATTATTATTATTATTATTATTATTAATAATAATAATAATAATATTATTATTATTATTATTATTATTATTATTATTATTATTATTATTAATATTATTATTATTATTATTATTATTATTATTATTATTATTATTATTATTATTATTATTATTATTATTATTATTATTATTATTATTATTATTATTATTATTATTTCCTCAGAAATTTGTCCTCATTAATTATTGATAATCGTGATATAATTGGCCTGGCAAAACTCGCGATGTCCGGGTTCGATTCCCGGCGGGGTGGAAACATTTCTACGTGTTTCCTTACACCTGTTCACCTAGCAGCAAGTAGGTACCTGGGTGTTAGTGGACTGGTGTGGGTGGCATCCTGGGTGTTAGTGGACTGGTGTGGGTGGCATCCTGGGTGTTAGTGGACTGGTGTGGGTGGCATCCTGGGTGTTAGTGGACTGGTGTGGGTGGCATCCTGGGTGTTAGTGGACTGGTGTGGGTGGCATCCTGGGTGTTAGTGGACTGGTGTGGGTGGCATCCTGGGTGTTAGTGGACTGGTGTGGGTGGCATCCTGGGTGTTAGTGGACTGGTGTGGGTCACATCCTGGGTGTTAGTGGACTGGTGTGGGTGGCATCCTGGGTGTTAGTGGACTGGTGTGGGTGGCATCCTGGGTGTTAGTAGACTGGTGTGGGTCACATCCTGGGTGTTAGTGGACTGGTGTGGGTCGCATCCTGGGTGTTAGTGGACTGGTGTGGGTCACATCCTGGGTGTTAGTGGACTGGTGTGGGTCGCATCCTGGGTGTTAGTGGACTGGTGTGGGTCACATCCTGGGTGTTAGTGAACTGGTGTGGGTCACATCCTGGGTGTTAGTGGACTGGTGTGGGTCACATGCTGGGTGTTAGTGGACTGGTGTGGGTGGCATCCTGGGTGTTAGTGGACTGGTGTGGGTCACATCCTGGGTGTTAGTGGACTGGTGTGGGTCACATGCTGGGTGTTAGTGGACTGGTGTGGGTGGCATCCTGGGTGTTAGTGGACTGGTGTGGGTGGCATCCTGGGTGTTAGTAGACTGGTGTGGGTCACATCCTGGGTGTTAGTGGACTGGTGTGGGTGGCATCCTGGGTGTTAGTAGACTGGTGTGGGTCACATCCTGGGTGTTAGTGGACTGGTGTGGGTCACATCCTGGGTGTTAGTGGACTGGTGTGGGTCACATCCTGGGTGTTAGTGGACTGGTGTGGGTCGCATCCTGGGTGTTAGTGGACTGGTGTGGGTCACATCCTGGGTGTTAGTGGACTGGTGTGGGTCACATCCTGGGTGTTAGTGGACTGGTGTGGGTCACATGCTGGGTGTTAGTGGACTGGTGTGGGTGGCATCCTGGGTGTTAGTGGACTGGTGTGGGTCACATCCTGGGTGTTAGTGGACTGGTGTGGGTCACATGCTGGGTGTTAGTGGAGTGGTGTGGGTGGCATCCTGGGTGTTAGTGGACTGGTGTGGGTCACATCCTGGGTGTTAGTGGACTGGTGTGGGTCACATGCTGGGTGTTAGTGGACTGGTGTGGGTGGCATCCTGGGTGTTAGTGGACTGGTGTGGGTCACATCCTGGGTGTTAGTGGACTGGTGTGGGTCACATGCTGGGTGTTAGTGGACTGGTGTGGGTGGCATCCTGGGTGTTAGTGGACTGGTGTGGGTGGCATCCTGGGTGTTAGTAGACTGGTGTGGGTCACATCCTGGGTGTTAGTGGACTGGTGTGGGTGGCATCCTGGGTGTTAGTAGACTGGTGTGGGTCACATCCTGGGTGTTAGTGGACTGGTGTGGGTCACATCCTGGGTGTTAGTGGACTGGTGTGGGTCACATCCTGGGTGTTAGTGGACTGGTGTGGGTCGCATCCTGGGTGTTAGTGGACTGGTGTGGGTCACATCCTGGGTGTTAGTGGACTGGTGTGGGTCACATCCTGGGTGTTAGTGGACTGGTATGGGTCACATGCTGGGTGTTAGTGGACCGGTGTGGGTGGCATCCTGGGTGTTAGTGGACTGGTGTGGGTCACATCCTGGGTGTTAGTGGACTGGTGTGGGTCACATGCTGGGTGTTAGTGGACTGGTGTGGGTGGCATCCTGGGTGTTAGTGGACTGGTGTGGGTCACATCCTGGGTGTTAGTGGACTGGTGTGGGTCACATCCTGGGTGTTAGTGGACTGGTGTGGGTCACATCCTGGGTGTTAGTGGACTGGTGTGGGTGGCATCCTGGGTGTTAGTGGACTGGTGTGGGTCACATCCTGGGTGTTAGTGGACTCGTGTGGGTCACATCCTGGGTGCTAGTTGACTATTGTGAGTCACATCCTGGGTGTTAGGGCTCTGGTGTGGGTCACATCCTGGATGTTAGTGGACTGTTGAGGGTATCGTGCTGGGTATTAGTGGACTGGTGTGGGTCACATCCTGGGTGTTAGTGGACTGGTGTGGGTGGCATCCTGGGTGTTAGTGGACTGGTGTGGGTGGCATCCTGCGTGTTAGTGGACTGGTGTGGGTCACATCCTGGGTATTAGTGGACTGGTGTGGGTCACATCCTGGGTGTTAGTGGACTGGTGTGGGTCACATCCTGGGTGTTAGTTGACTGGTGTGGGTCACATCCTGGGTGTTAGTGGACTGGTGTGGGTCACATCCTGGGTGTTAGTGGACTGGTGTGGGTCACATCCTCGGTGTTAGTAGACTGGTGTGGGTCACATCCTGGGTGTTAGTGGACTGGTGTGGGTGGCATCCTGGGTGTTAGTGGACTGGTGTGGGTCACATCCTGGGTGTTAGTGGACTGGTGTGGGTCACATCCTGGGTGTTAGTGGACTGGTGTGGGTCACATCCTGGGTGTTAGTGGACTGGTGTGGGTCACATCCTGGGTGTTAGTGGACTGGTGTGGGTCACATCCTGGGTGTTAGTGGACTGGTGTGGGTCACATCCTGGGTGTTAGTGGACTGGTTTGGGTCACATCCTGGGTGTTAGTGGACTGGTGTGGGTGGCATCCTGGGTGTTAGTGGACTGGTGTGGGTCACATCCTGGGTGTTAGTAGACTGGTGTGGGTCACATCCTGGGTGTTAGTGGACTGGTGTGGGTCACATCCTGGGTGTTAGTGGACTGGTGTGGGTCACATCCTGGGTGTTAGTGGACTGGTGTGGGTCACATCCTGTGTGTTAGTGGACTGGTGTGGGTCACATCCTGGGTGTTAGTGGACTGGTGTGGGTCACATCCTGGGTGTTAGTGGACTGGTGTGGGTTACATCCTGGGTGTTAGTGGACTGGTTTGGGTCACATCCTGGGTGTTAGTGGACTGGTGTGGGTGGCATCCTGGGTGTTAATGGACTGGTGTGGGTCACATCCTGGGTGTTAGTGGACTGGTGTGGGTCACATCCTGGGTGTTAGTGGACTGGTGTGGGTCACATCCTGGGTGTTAGTGGACTGGTGTGGGTCACATCCTGGGTGTTAGGGGACTGGTGTGGGTCACATCCTGGGTGTTAGTGGACTGGTGTGGGTCTCATCCTGGGTGTTAGTGGACTGGTGTGGGTCACATTCTGGGTGTTAGTGGATTGGTGTGGGTCACAACCTGGGTGTTAGTGGACTGGTGTGGGTCACATCCTGGGTGTTAGTGGACTGGTGTGGGTCACATCCTGGGTGTTAGTGGACTGGTGTGGGTCACATCCTGGGTGTTAGTGGACTGGTGTGGGTGACATCCTGAGTGTTAGTGGACTGGTGTGGGTGACATCCTGAGTGTTAGTGGACTGGTGTGGGTCACATCCTGGGTGTTAGTGGTCTGGTGTGGGTGGCATCCTGGGTGTTAGTGGACTGGTGTGGGTCACATCCTGGGTGTTAGTGGACTGGTGTGAGTGGCATCCTGGGTGTTAGTGGACTGGTGTGGGTGGCATCCTGGGTGTTAGTGGACTGGTGTGGATGGCATCCTGAGTGTTAGTGGACTGGTATGGGTGGCATCCTGGGTGTTAGTGGAGTGGTGTGGGTCACATCCTGGGTGTTAGTGGACTGGTGTGGGTCACACCCTGGGTGTTAGTGGACTGGTGTGGATCACATCCTGGGTGTTAGTGGACTGGTGTGGGTCACATCCTGGGTGTTAGTGGACTGGTGTGGATCACATCTTGGGTGTTAGTGGACTGGTGTGGGTGGCATCCTGGGTGTTAGTGGACTGGTGTGGGTCACATCCTGGGTGTTAGTGGACTGGTGTGGGTCACATCCTGGGTGTTAGTGGACTGGTGTGGGTCACATCCTGGGTGTTAGTGGACTGGTGTGGGTCACATCCTGGGTGTTAGTGGACTGGTGTGGGTGGCATCCTGGGTGTTAGTGGACTGGTGTGGGTCACATCCTGGGTGTTAGTGGACTGGTGTGGGTCACATCCTGGGTGTTAGTGGACTGGTGTGCGTCACATCCTGACTGGTGTGGGTCACATCCTGGGTATTAGTGGACTGGTGTGGGTCACATCCTGGGTGTTAGTGGACTGGGTGTCACATCCTGGGTGTTAGTGGACTGGTGTGGGTCACATCCTGGGTGGTGGACTGGTGTAGTGGACTGGACTGGCGTGGGTCACATCCTGGGTGTTAGTGGACTGGTGTGGGTCACATCCTGGGTGTTAGTGGACTGGTGTGGGTCACATCCTGGGTGTTAGTGGACTGGTGTGGGTGGCATCCTGGGTGTTAGTGGACTGGCGTGGGTCACATCCTGGGTGTTAGTGGACTGGTGTGGGTGGCATCCTGGGTGTTAGTGGACTGGTGTGGGTGGCATCCTGGGTGTTAGTGGACTGGTGTGGGTCACATCCTGGGTGTTAGTGGACTGGTGTGGGTCACATCCTGGGTGTTAGTGGACTGGTGTGGGTGGCATCCTGGGTGTTAGTGGACTGGTGTGGGTGGCATCCTGGGTGTTAGTGGACTAGTGTGGGTGGCATCCTGGGTGACAAGATTAAGGACCACATTGGAAATAAGACGATGACGCACTTTCTTGGGCTACCTGGGTGGCTAACCTTCCAGGATTAAAAAACCGAACAAAATCTTATCACTTACCTTACCGTGTCCACAATGGATAATACAGTCGTGCAGCATCTGGAAAAGAGAACACAGAGGTATGGTTCACATCTCTGTGTCAGATATGAGGATGAGGAACAGGATAAGAGCCAGTACTGTACCTTGTGGAACACTGGGAGCCAGTACTGTGCCTTGTGGAACACTGTGAGCCAGTACTGTACCTTGTGGAACACTGGGAGCCAGTACTGTGCCTTGTGGAACACTGGGAGCCAGTACTGTGCCTTGTGGAACACAGGGAGCCAGTACTGTGCCTTGTGGAACACTGGGAGCCAGTACTGTACCTTGTGGAACACTGGGAGCCAGTACTGTACCTTGTGGAACACTGGGAGCGAGTACTGTGCCTTGTGGAACACAGGGAGCCAGTACTGTGCCTTGTGGAACACTGGGAGCCAGTACTGTGCCTTGTGGAACACTGGGAGCCAGTACTGTATCTTGTGGAACACTGGGAGCCAGTACTGTACCTTGTGGAACACTGGGAGCCAGTACTGTACCTTGTGGAACACAGGGAGCCAGTGCTGTGCCTTGTGGAACACTGGGAGCCAGTACTGTACCTTCTGGAACACTGGGAGCCAGTACTGTACCTTGTGGAACACTGGGAGCAAGTACTGTGCCTTGTGGAACACAGGGAGCCAGTACTGTGCCTTGTGGAACACTGGGAGCCAGTACTGTACCTTGTGGAACACTGGGAGCCAGTACTGTACCTTGTGGAACACTGGGAGCCAGTACTGTACCTTGTGGAACACTGGCAGCGAGTACTGTACCTTGTGGAACACTGGGAGCCAGTACTGTGCCTTGTGGAACACTGGGAGCGAGTACTGTGCCTTGTGGAACAGTGGGAGCCAGTACTGTACCTTGTGGAACACTGGGAGCCAGTACTGTGCCTTGTGGAACACTGGGAGCCAGTACTGTGCCTTGTGGAACACTGGGAGCGAGTACTGTGCCTTGTGGAACACTGGGAGCCAGTACTGTACCTTGTGGAACACTGGGAGCCAGTTCTGTGCCTTGTGGAACACTGGGAGCCAGTACTGTGCCTTGTGGAACACTGGGAGCCAGTACTGTGCCTTGTGGAACACTGGGAGCCAGTACTGTGCCTTGTGGAACACTGGGAGCCAGTACTGTGCCTTGTGGAACACTGGGAGCCAGTACTGTGCCTTGTGGAACACTGGGAGCCAGTACTGTACCTTGTGGAACACTGGGAGTCAGTACTGTGCCTTGTGGAACACAGGGAGCCAGTACTGTACCTTGTGGAACACTGGGAGCCAGTACTGTACCTTGTGGAACACTGGGAGCGAGTACTGTACCTTGTGGAACACTGGGAGCGAGTACTGTACCCTGTGGAACACTGGAAGCCAGTACTGTGCCTTGTGGAACACTGGGAGCCAGTACTGTACCTTGTGGAACACTGGGAGCCAGTACTGTACCTTGTGGAACACTGGGAGCGAGTACTGTACCTTGTGGAACACTGGGAGCCAGTACTGTGCCTTGTGGAACACTGGGAGCCAGTACTGTGCCTTGTGGAACACTGGGAGCCATTACTGTACCTTGTGGAACACTGGGAGCCAGTACTGTACCTTGTGGAACACTGGGAGCGAGTATTGTAACTTGTGGAACACTGGGAGCCAGTACTGTGCCTTGTGGAACACTGGGAGCGAGTACTGTACCTTGTGGAACACTGGGAGCCAGTACTGTGCCTTGTGGAACACTGGGAGCGAGTACTGTACCTTGTGGAACACTGGGAGCGAGTACTGTACCTTGTGGAACACTGGGAGCCAGTACTGTGCCTTGTGGAACACTGGGAGCGAGTAATGTACCTTGTGGAACACTGGGAGCGAGTAATGTACCTTGTGGAACACTGGGAGCCAGTACTGTGCCTTGTGGAACACTGGGAGCCAGTACTGTGCCTTGTGGAACACTGGGAGCGAGTACTGCACCTTGTGGAACACTGGGAGCCAGTACTGTGCCTTGTAAAACACTGGGAGCGAGTACTGTGCCTTTTGGAACACTGGGAGCCAGTACTGTGCCTTGTGTAACACTGGGAGCGAGTAATGTACCTTGTGGAACACTGGGAGCGAGTACTGTACCTTGTGGAACACTGGGAGCGAGTACTGTGCCTTGTGGAACACTGGGAGCCAGTACTGTGCCTTGTGGAACACTGGGAGCCAGTACTGTGCCTTGTGGAACATTGGGAGCCAGTACTGTGCCTTGTGGAACACTGGGAGCCAGTACTGTGCCTTGTGGAACACTGGGAGCCAGTACTGTGCCTTGTGGAACACTGGGAGCCAGTACTGTGCCTTGTGGAACACTGGGAGCCAGTACTGTGCCTTGTTGAATACTGGGAGCCAGTACTGTGCCTTGTGGAACACTGGGAGCGAGTACTGTACCTTGTGGAACACTGGGAGCCAGTACTGTACCTTGTGGAACACTGGGAGCGAGTATTGTGCCTTGTATAACACTGGGAGCCAGTACTGTGCCTTGTGGAACACTGGGAGCGAGTATTGTGTCTTGTGGAACACTTGGAGCGAGTATTGTGTCTCGTGAAACACTGGGAGCGAGTACTGTGCCTTGTGGAACACAGGGAGCGAGTACTGTGCTTTGTGGAACACAGGGAGCGTGTACTGTGCCTTGTGGAACACTGGGAGCGAGAATTGTACCTTTTGGAACACAGGGAGCGAGTATTGTGCCTTGTGGAACACTGGGAGCGAGTATTGTGTCTTGTGGAACACTGGGAGCGAGTATTGTGCCTTTTGGAACACTGGGAGTCAGTACTGTGCCTTGTGGAACACTGGGAGCGAGTATTGTACCTTGTGGAACACTGGGAGCGAGTATTGTACCTTGTGGAACACTGGGAGCGAGAATTGTACCTTGTGGAACACAGGGAGCCAGTACTGTGCTTTGTGGAACACAGGGAGCGAGTACTGTGCCTTGTGGAACACAAGAAGCCAGTACTGTACCTTGTGGAACACACGGAGCCAGTACTGTGCCTTGTGGAACACAGGGAGCCAGTATTGTACCTTGTGGAACACAGGGAGCCAGTACTGTGCCTTGTGGAACACTGGGAGCCAGTACTGTGCCTTGTGGAACACAGGGAGCCAGTACTGTGCCTTGTGGAACTCAGGGAGCGAGTTTTGTACCTTGTGGAACACAGGGAGCCAGTACTGTGCCTTGTGGAACACAGGGAGCCAGTACTGTGCCTCGTAGAACACAGGGAGCCAGTGCTGTGCCTTGTGGAGCATTGGGAGCCAGTACTGCACCTTGTGGAACACTGGGAGCCAGTGCTGTGCCTTGTGAAGCACTGGGAGCCAGTACTGTACCTTGTGGAACACTGGGAGCCAGTACTGTGCCTTGTGGAACACAGGGAGCGAGTACTGTGCCTTGTGGAACACTGGGAGCCAGTACTGTGCCTCGTGGAACACTGGGAGCCAGTACTGTGTCTTGTGGAACACAGGGAGCCAGTACTGTGCCTTGTGGAACACTGGGAGCCAGTACTGTGCCTTGTGGAACACAGGGAGCCAGTACTGTGCCTTGTGGAACACTGGGAGCCGGTACTGTACCTTGTGAAACACTGGGAGCCAGTACTGTGTCTTGTGGAACACTGGGAGCCAGTACTGTACCTCGTGGAACACTGGGAGCCAGTACTGTGCCTTGTGAAACACTGGGAGCCAGTACTGTGTCTTGTGGAACACTGGGAGCCAGTACTGTACCTCGTGGAACACTGGAAGCCAGTACTGTGCCTTGTGGAACACTTGGAGCCAGTACTGTGCCTCGTGGAACACTGGGAGCCAGTACTGTGCCTTGTGGAACACTGGGAGCCAGAACTGTGCCTTGTGGCACACTGGGAGCCAGTACTGTGCCTTGTGGAACACTGGGAGCCAGAACTGTGCCTTGTGGCACACTGGGAGCCAGTACTGTGTTCTGTTAGGTAGAAATCTGAAGATCCATCTACCCAGTTTCCCAGTTGTTCCTTTAGTCCGCTACTTGTGTGCTGCCTCACCATCATCTGTCACACTTGTCGCGAGCTGTTGCACCTATGACGGTACTGTAAGTTAATGGTGTTCTCAGTTAATGGTGTTGTGAGTAAGTTAGTGGTATTGTGAGTTAATGGTATTGTGAGTTAATGGTATCGTGAGTAAGTTAGTGGTATTGTGAGTTAATGGTATTGTGAGTAAGTTAGTGGTGTTGTGAGTTAATGGTGCTTTAATAGTATTGCAAGTAAATTTATGGTGTTGTGAGTTAATGGTGCTGTGAGTTAATGGTGTGAGTTAATGGTGTTGTGAGTTGATGGTGTTGTGAGTTAATGGTGTCGTGAGTAAGTTAGTGGTGTTGTGAGTTAATGGTGCTTTAATAGTATTGCAAGTAAATTAATGGTGTTGTGAGTTAATGGTGTTGTGAGTTAATGGTGTGAGTTAATGGTGTTGTGAGTTGAAAGTGTTGTGAGTTAATGGTGTCGTGAGTAAGTTAGTGGTGTTGTGAGTTAATGGTATTGTGAGTTAATAGTGTTGTGAGTTGATGATGTTAAGAGTTAATGGTGTTATGAGTTGATGGTCTTGTGAGTTAATGGTGTTGTGAGTTAGTCCTAAGAGTCTAACAATAACACTACCTCACAGTCTAACAATAACACTGCCTCACAGTCTAACAATAACACTACCTCACAGTCTAACAATAACACTACCTCACAGTCTAACAATAACACTGCCTCACAGTCTAACAATAACACTGCCTCACAGTCTAACAATAACACTGCCTCACAGTCTAACAATAACACTGCCTCACAGTCTAACAATACAACTGCCTCACAGTCTAACAATAACAATGCCTCACAGTCTAACAATAACACTGCCTCACAGTCTAACAATAACACTGCCTCACAGTCTAACAATAACACTGCCTCACAGTCTAACAATAACAATGCCTCACAGTCTAACAATAACACTACCTCACAGTCTAACAATAACACTGCCTCACAGTCTAACAATAACACTACCTCACAGTCTAACAATAACACTACCTCACAGTCTAACAATAACACTGCCTCACAGTCTAACAATAACACTGCCTCACAGTCTAACAATAACACTGCCTCACAGTCTAACAATAACACTGCCTCACAGTCTAACAATAACACTGCCTCACAGTCTAACAATAACACTGCCTCACAGTCTAACAATAACACTGCCTCACAGTCTAACAATAACACTGCCTCACAGTCTAACAATAACACTGCCTCACAGTCTAACAATAACACTGCCTAACAGTCTAACAATAACACTGCCTCACAGTCTAACAATAACACTGCCTCACAGTCTAACAATAACACTGCCTCACAGTCTAACAATAACACTACCTCACAGTCTAACAATAACACTACCTCACAGTCTAACAATAACACTGCCTCACAGTCTAACAATAACACTGCCTCACAGTCTAACAATAACACTACCTCACAGTCTAACAATAACACTACCTCGCAGTCTAACAATAACACTGCCTCACAGTCTAACAATAACACTACCTCACAGTCTAACAATAACACTGCCTCACAGTCTAACAATAACACTGCCTCACAGTCTAACAATAACACTGCCTCACAGTCTGACAATAACACTGCCTCACAGTCTAACAATAACACTACCTCACAGTCTAACAATAACACTACCTCACAGTCTAACAATAACACTGCCTCACAGTCTAACAATAACACTGCCTCACAGTCTAACAATAACACTACCTCTCAGTCTAACAATAACACTACCTCACAGTCTAACAATAACACTGCCTCACAGTCTAACAATAACACTGCCTCACAGTCTAACAATAACACTGTCTCACAGTCTAACAATAACACTGCCTCACAGTCTAACAATAACACTGCCTCACAGTCTAACAATAACACTGCCTCACAGTCTAACAATAACACTGCCTCACAGTCTAACAATAACACTGCCTCACAGTCTAACAAAAACACTGCCTCACAGTCTAACAATAACACTGCCTCACAGTCTAACAATAACACTGCCTCACAGTCTAACAATAACACTGCCTCACAGTCTAACAATAACACTACCTCACAGTCTAACAATAACACTGCCTCACAGTCTAACAATAACACTACCTCACAGTCTAACAATAACACTACCTCACAGTCTAACAATAACACTGCCTCACAGTCTAACAATAACACTACCTCACAGTCTAACAATAACACTGCCTCACAGTCTAACAATAACACTGCCTCACAGTCTAACAATAACACTGCCTCACAGTCTAACAATAACACTACCTCACAGTCTAACAATAACACTACCTCACAGTCTAACAATAACACTGCCTCACAGTCTAACAATAACACTGCCTCACAGTCTAACAATAACACTACCTCACAGTCTAACAATAACACTGCCTCACAGTCTAACAATAACACTGCCTCACAGTCTAACAATAACATTACCTCACAGTCTAACAATAACACTACCTCGCAGTCTAACAATAACACTGCCTCACAGTCTAACAATAACACTACCTCACAGTCTAACAATAACACTGCCTCACAGTCTAACAATAACACTGCCTCACAGTCTAACAATAACACTGCCTCACAGTCTAACAATAACACTACCTCACAGTCTAACAATAACACTGCCTCACAGTCTAACAATAACACTGCCTCACAGTCTAACAATAACACTGCCTCACAGTCTAACAATAACACTACCTCACAGTCTAACAATAACACTGCCTCACAGTCTAACAATAACACTGCCTCACAGTCTAACAATAACACTGCCTCACAGTCTAACAATAACACTACCTCACAGTCTAACAATAACACTGCCTCACAGTCTAACAATAACACTGCCTCACAGTCTAACAATAACACTGCCTCACAGTCTAACAATAGCACTGCCTCACAGTCCAACAATAACACTACCTCACAGTCTAACAATAACACTACCTCACAGTCTAACAATAACACTGCCTCACAGTCTAACAATAACACTGCCTCACAGTCTAACAATAACACTACCTCACAGTCTAACAATAACACTGCCTCACAGTCTAACAATAACACTGCCTCACAGTCCAACAATAACACTACCTCACAGTCTAACAATAACACTGCCTCACAGTCTAACAATAACACTGCCTCACAGTCTAACAATAACACTGCCTCACAGTCTAACAATAACACTACCTCACAGTCTAACAATAACACTTCCTCACAGTCTAACAATAACACTGCCTCACAGTCTAACAATAACACTGCCTCACAGTCTAACAATAACACTGCCTCACAGTCTAACAATAACACTGCCTCACAGTCTAACAATAACACTACCTCACAGTCTAACAATAACACTACCTCACAGTCTAACAATAACACTACCTCACAGTCTAACAATAACACTGCCTCACAGTCTAACAATAACACTACCTCACAGTCTAACAATAACACTACCTCACAGTCTAACAATAACACTGCCTCACAGTCTAACAATAACACTGCCTCACAGTCTAACAATAACACTGCCTCACAGTCTAACAATAACACTGCCTCACAGTCTAACAATAACGCTGCCTCACAGTCTAACAATAACACTACCTCACAGTCTAACAATAACACTACCTCACAGTCTAACAATAACGCTGCCTCACAGTCTAACAATAACACTGCCTCACAGTCTAACAATAACACTGCCTCACAGTCTAACAATAACACTGCCTCACAGTCTAACAATAACACTGCCTCACAGTCTAACAATAACACTACCTCACAGTCTAACAATAACACTGCCTCACAGTCTAACAATAACACTGCCTCACAGTCTAACAATAACACTGCCTCACAGTCTAACAATAACACTGCCTCACAGTCTAACAATAACACTACCTCACAGTCTAACAATAACACTGCCTCACAGTCTAACAATAACACTGCCTCACAGTCTAACAATAACACTGCCTCACAGTCTAACAATAACACTGCCTCACGGCAGTATATATTCTGCGTCACAGTAGCCACGTCAACAGTATAATTTTCTGTATGTGGCAAAACCAACGTTTTGACTTAGTTACAACGTTGTTTTTCCAATGATCTTTAATTATGAGAAGTAGGGTTGTCCCGGGATGGGTTGCGTGACGACATGGGACGAGGCGTGACGCCAGGGGGGGGGGAATTATCACGGTACCGTGACTGTAGCGCAGTCACGAGCGATACCCACAGAATGAGAGGTGGGTACTGGTTAATTGTGGGGTTGTGGTGGGTGGTGAGTGATGGGCGTGTGGGTGTGGGCGAGTTTACACACACACACACACACACACACACACACACACACACACACACACACACACACACACACACACACACACACACACACACACACACACACACACACCCCTTTCAGGACCCTGTACACCGTGTACGTTAGGCCCATATTGGAGTATGCGGCACCAGTTTGGAATCCACACCTAGCCAAGCACGTACAGAAACTAGAGAAAGTGCAAAGGTTTGCAACAAGACTAGTCCCAGAGCTAAGAGGTATGTCCTACGAGGAGAGGTTAAGGGAAATCAACCTGACGACACTGGAGGACAGGAGATGTAGGGGGGACATGATAACGACATAGGGACGGAGGCCCAACGACAATATGAAAACGACATAGCAGCGAAAGCCAAATCTGACCCGAAACTGTTGTACAGCCACATCAGGAGGAAAACAACAGTCAAGGACCAGGTAATCAGGCTAAGGAAGGAAGGAGGAGAGACAACAAGAAATGACCGTGAAGTATGTGAAGAACTCAACAAGAGATTCAAAGAAGTGTTCACAGAGGAGACAGAAGGGACTCCAGAAAGACGGAGAGGTGGGGTGCACCACCAAGTGCTGGACACAGTGCACACAACCGAGGAAGAAGTGAAGAGGCTTCTGAGTGAGCTAGATACCTCAAAGGCAATGGGGCCAGATAACATCTCTCCATGGGTCCTGAGAGAGGGAGCAGAGGCGCTATGTGTACCCCTAACAACAATATTCAATACATCTATCATGGGTCCTGAGAGAGGGAGCAGAGGCGCTATGTGTACCCCTAACAACAATATTCAATACATCTATCATGGGTCCTGAGAGAGGGAGCAGAGGCGCTATGTGTACCCCTAACAACAATATTCAATACATCTATCGAAACAGGGAGATTGCCTGAGGCATGGAAGACAGCAAATGTAGTCCCAATCTTTAAAAAAGGAGACAGACATGAAGCATTAAACTACAGACCAGTGTCACTGACATGTATAGTATGCAAAATCATGGAGAAGATTATCAGGAGAAGAGTGGTGGAACACCTAGAAAGGAATGATCTCATCAACAGCAGCCATGTGACCCATGATAGGTAGACCTGGTGACTTATGATAGGTAAACCTGGTGACCCATGATAGGTAGACCTGGTGACCCATGATAGGTAGACCTGGTGACCCATGATAGGTAGGCCTGGTGACCCATGATAGGTAGACCTGGTGACCCATGATAGATAGACCTGGTGACCCATGATAGATAGACCTGGTGACCCAAGATAGGTAGACCTAGTGAGCCATGATAGGTAGACCTGGTGGCCCATAATAGGTAGATCTGGTGACCCATGATAGGTAGACCTGGTGACCCATAATAGGTAGACCTTGTGACCCATGATAGGTAGACCTGGTGACCCATAATAGGTAGACCTTGTGACCCATGATAGGTAGATTTGGTGACCCATGATAGGTAGGCCTGGTGACCCATGATATGAAAGTTTGGTGACCCATAATAGGTTGGCCTTGTGACCCATAATAGGTAGACTTGGTGACCCATGATAGGTAGACCTGGTGACCCATGATAGGTAGACCTGGTGACCCATGATAGGTAGACCTGGTGACCCATGATAGGTAGATCTGGTGACCCATGATAGGTAGATCTGGTGACCCATGATAGGTAGACCTGGTGACCCATAATAGGTAGACCTTGTGACCCATGATAGGTAGACCTGGTGACCCATGATAGGTAGACCTGGTGACCCATGATAGGTAAATCTGGTGACCCATGATAGGTAGATCTGGTGACCCATGATAGGTAGACCTGGTGACCCATGATAGGTAGATCTGGTGACCCATGTTAGGTAGACCTGGTGACCCATGATAGGTAGACCTGGTGACCCATGATAGGTAGACCTGGTGACCCATAATAGACCTGGTGACCCATGATAGGTAGACCTGGTGACCCATGATAGGTAGACCTGGTGACCCATAATAGGTAGACCTTGTGACCCATGATAGGTAGACCTGGTGACCCATAATAGGTAGACCTTGTGACCCATGATAGGTAGATTTGGTGACCCATGATAGGTAGGCCTGGTGACCCATGATATGAAAGTTTGGTGACCCATAATAGGTTGGCCTTGTGACCCATAATAGGTAGACTTGGTGACCCATGATAGGTAGACCTGGTGACCCATGATAGGTAGACCTGGTGACCCATGATAGGTAGACCTGGTGACCCATGATAGGTAGATCTGGTGACCCATGATAGGTAGATCTGGTGACCCATGATAGGTAGACCTGGTGACCCATAATAGGTAGACCTTGTGACCCATGATAGGTAGACCTGGTGACCCATGATAGGTAGACCTGGTGACCCATGATAGGTAGATCTGGTGACCCATGATAGGTAGATCTGGTGACCCATGTTAGGTAGACCTGGTGACCCATGATAGGTAGATCTGGTGACCCATGATAGGTAGACCTGGTGACCCATGATAGGTAGACCTGGTGACCCATGATAGGTAGACCTGGTGACCCATAATAGACCTGGTGACCCATGATAGGTAGACCTGGTGACCCATGATAGGTAGACCTGGTGACCCATGATAGGTAGACCTGGTGACCCATGATAGGTAGACCTGGTTACCCATGATAGGTAGACCCGGTGACCCATGATAGGTAGACCTGGTGACCCATGATAGGTAGATCTGGTGACCCATGATAGGTAGACCTGGTGAACCATGATAGGTAGACCTGGTGACCCATGATAGGTAGACCTGGTGACCCATAATAGACCTGGTGACCCATGATAGGTAGACCTGGTGACCCATGATAGGTAGACCTGGTGACCCATGATAGGTAGACCTGGTGACCCATAATAGACCTGGTGACCCATGATAGGTAGACCTGGTGACCCATGATAGGTAGACCTGGTGACCCATGATAGGTAGACCTGGTGACCCATGATAGGTAGACCTGGTGACCCATGGTAGGTAGACCTGGTATGCGACGAGATGTTAAAGTGGGCGCCTGTGTCAAGTGGGGTTCCTCAAGATTCGTTTCCTAGGTCCGACGCTGTTTTCTATATGTGAGTGACAACGGTAGGCATAGATTCAGATGTGTCTACAGGCGACGTGGAGCTAATGCGGAGAATTCAAGCGGATTAGGAACAGGTAAGTCTTGAAGGGGATCTGGACAGGCTTCAAACCTGGTCCGTCAAGTGGTTCCTGAAGTTTAATCCCACCAAGTATGGAACCCACACTGCTTAAGTATGTCAGTCAATTAGAGAAGATGCAAGAGATTGCAACAAGACTAGTCCTAGATCTAAGGGGTATGTCCTGTGAGGAAAGGTTAAGGGGAATCAACCTAATGACACTGGAGGACAGGAAGGATAGGTGGGAACATAATAACGATGTATAAATACTGAGAGAAATTGACAAGGTGGACAGAGACAGAATGTTTGAGAGATAGGACACAGCAACAAGGGGTCACAACTGGAAGTTGAAAACTCAGATGAGTCATAGGGATATTAGGAAGTGTTTCTTCAGGTTTGCAGTTGTCAGGAAAGTACCTTAAAGTTTCTGGAAACTGGAAAGTGCGGATCTAGTAGCGACCACTAAACAGTCGGCACCAGGGGCTCTGAAACCGAAATTAAGACAGGTGCAACATCTGGGTATCTTTATTGTAGACGTTTCGCAATCCAGTGACTTTATCAATACAAATTCCAGGACATAACTTAAAGACAATAGAACTATGTACAGAAGATGAGGTAATCAGTCCCTCAGCCTTGGAGTTGGTGTGGAGAACACAGTGCCAGGTGTTTTAATCTCATCTTGCATTGTAAGCCAGTCTTGTACAGCTGTGAATCTACCTTCTCAACGACATATAAGTGAGTACATACCTGGAGGAATATACCTGGAGAGGGTTTTCTGGATCAATGCCCCAGCGGCCCGGTCTGCGACCTGGCAAGATAAAAAATATCGATCTGAAACTGAATGGATTGTATGAGAGTCAGTGGGAACAAAATAAACAAAGAAATAACGGGTAGAACCACGTCTAGTAGTGGCCTCTCCAGGGCTCTGGTGGCCTGGTGGCTAAAGTTCTCGCTTCACACGGCAAGGGCCTGGGTTCGAGTCCCAGCGAGGGTAGGAACATTGGACGTGTTTACATCTATAGTCTATGTTCACCCAGCAGTAAAATGGGTATCTGGGTGTTAGTGGACTGGTGTGGGTCACATCCTGGGTGTTAGTGGACTGGTGTGGGTGGCATCCTGGGTGTTAGTGGACTGGTGTGGGTCACATCCTGGGTGTTAGTGGACTGGTGTGGGTGACATCCTGGGTGTTAGTGGACTGGTGTGGGTCACATCCTGGGTGTTAGTGGACTGGTGTGGGTGGCATCCTGGGTGTTAGTGGACTGGTGTGGGTGACATCCTGGGTGTTAGTGGACTGGTGTGGGTCACATCCTGGGTGTTAGTGGAACGGTGTGGGTCACATCCTGGGTGTTAGTGGACTGGTGTGGGTGACATCCTGGGTGTTAGTGGACTGGTGTGGGTCACATCCTGGGTGTTAGTGGACTGGTGTGGGTGGCATCCTGGGTGTTAGTGGACTGGTGTGGGTGACATCCTGGGTGTTAGTGGACTGGTGTGGGTCACATCCTGGGTGTTAGTGGACTGGTGTGGGTCACATCCTGGGTGTTAGTGGACTGGTGTGGGTCACATCCTGGGTGTTAGTGGACTGGTGTGGGTCACATCCTGGGTGTTAGTGGACTGGTGTGGGTGACATCCTGGGTGTTAGTGGACTGGTGTGGGTCACATCCTGGGTGTTAGTGGACTGGTGTGGGTCACATCCTGGGTGTTAGTGGACTGGTGTGGGTGACATCCTGGGTGTTAGTGGACTGGTGTGGGTCACATCCTGGGTGTTAGTGGACTGGTGTGGGTCACATCCTGGGTGTTAGTGGACTGGTGTGGGTCACATCCTGGGTGTTAGTGGACTGGTGTGGGTCACATCCTGGGTGTTAGTGGACTGGTGTGGCTCACATCCTGGGTGTTAGTGGACTGGTGTGGGTCACATCCTGGGTGTTAGTGGACTGGTGTGGGTCACATCCTGGGTGTTAGTGGACTGGTGTGGGTCACATCCTGGGTGTTAGTGGACTGGTGTGGGTCACATCCTGGGTGTTAGTGGACTGGTGTGGGTCACATCCTGGGTGTTAGTGGACTGGTGTGGGTCACATCCTAGGTGTTAGTGGACTGGTGTGGGTCACATCCTGGGTGTTAGTGGACTGGTGTGGGTCACATCCTGGGTGTTAGTGGACTGGTGTGGGTCACATCATGGGTGTTAGTGGACTGGTGTGGGTCACATCCTGGGTGTTAGTGGACTGGTGTGGGTCACATCCTGGGTGTTAGTGGACTGGTGTGGGTCACATCCTGGGTGTTAGTGGACTTGTGTGGGTCACATCCTGGGTGTTAGTGGACTGGTGTGGGTCACATCCTGGGTGTTAGTGGGCTGGTGTGGGTCACATCCTGGGTGTTAGTGGACTTGTGTGGGTCACATCCTGGGTGTTAGTGGACTGGTGTGGGTGGCATCCTGGGTGTTAGTGGACTGGTGTGGGTCACATCCTGGGTGTTATTGGACTGGTGTGGGTCACATCCTGGGTGTTAGTGGACTGGTGTGGGTCACATCCTGGGTGTTAGTGGACTGGTGTGGGTCACATCCTGGGTGTTAGTGGACTGGTGTGCGTCACATCCTGGGTGTTAGTGGACTGGTGTGGGTCACATCCTGGGTGTTAGTGGAGTGGTGTGGGTCACATCCTGGGTTCTAGTGGACTTGTGTGGGTCACGTACTGTGTGTTAGTGGACTGGTGTGGATCACATCCTGTGTTAGTGGACTGGTATAGAGCACATCCTGAGTGTTAGTGGAGTGGTGTGCGACACATCCTGGGTGTTAGTGGACTTGTGTGGGGCATATCCTCGGTGTTATTGTACTGGTGTGGGTCACATCCTAAGTGTTTGTGGAGTGGAGTTGGGCACATCCTGGGTGTTAGTGGACTTGTGTGTGGCACATCCTGTGTGTTAGTGGACTTATGTGGGTCATATCCTGGGCGTTAGTGGACTGGTGTGGGTCGCATCCTGGGTGTTAGTGGACTGGTGTGGGTCACATCCTGGGTGTTAGTGGACTGGTCTGGGTCACATCCTGGGTGTTATTGGACTGGTGTGGGTCACATCCTGGGTGTTAGTGGACTGGTGTGGGTCACATCCTGGGTGTTAGTGGACTGGTGTGGGTCACATCCTGGGTGTTAGTGGACTGGTGTGGGTCACATCCTGGGTGTTAGTGGACTGGTGTGGGTGGCATCCTGGGTGTTAATGGACTGGTGTGGGTCGCATCCTGGGTGTTAGTGGACTGGTGAGGGTCACATCCTGGGTGTTAGTGGACTGGTGTGGGTCACATCCTGGGTGTTAGTGGACTGGTGTGGGTAACATCCTGGGTGTTAGTGGACTGGTGTGGGTCACATCCTGGGTGTTAGTGGACTGGTGTGGGTGGCATCCTGGGTGTTAGTGGACTAGTGTGGGTCACATCCTGGGTGTTAGTGGACTGGTGTGGGTCACATCCTGGGTGTTAGTGGACTGGTGTGGGTCACATCCTGGGTGTTAGTGGACTGGTGTGGGTCACATCCTGGGATAAAACTGACCTAATTTGCGGGAAATGCTCAGCATAACAAGTGGCTTTGTATATAGTAGTATGTCTGTATACCTTGTACATGTACTTGTATACCTTGTACATGTACTTGCATACCTTGTACATGTACTTGTATACCTTGTACATGTACTTGTATACCTTGTACACGTACTTGTATACCTTGTACATGTACTTGTATACCTTGTACATGTACTTGTATACCTTGTACATGTACTTGTATACCTTGTACATGTACTTGTATACCTTGTACATGTACTTGTATACCTTGTACATGTACTTGTATACCCTGTACATGTACTTGTATACCTTGTACATGTACTTGTATACCTTGTACATGTACTTGTATACCTTGTACATGTACTTGTATACCTTGAACATGTACTTGTATACCTTGTACATGTACTTGTATACCTTGTACATGTACTTGTATACCTTGTACATGTACTTGTATACCTTGTACATGCACTTGTATACCCTGTACATGTACTTGTATACCTTGTACATGTACTTGTATACCTTGTACATGTACTTGTATACCTTGTACATGTACTTGTATACCTTGTACATGTACTTGTATACCTTGTACATGTACTTGTATACCTTGTACACGTACTTGTACTGAAGGGCCATGTACATGTACTGAAGGGTCATGTACATATACTGAAGGGTCATGTACATGTACTGAAGGGTCATGCACATGTACTGAAGGGTCATGTACATGTACTGAAGGGTCATGTACACGTACTGAAGGGTCATGTACTTGTACTGAAGGGTCATGTACATGTACTGAAGGGTCATGTACTTGTACTGAAGGGTCATGTACATGTACTGAAGGGTCATGTACATGTACTGAAGGGTCATGTACTTGTACTGAAGGGTAATGTACATGTACTGAAGGGTCATGTACTTGTACTGAAGGGTCATGTACATGTACTGAAGGGTCATGTACATGTACTGAAGGGTCATGTACACGTACTGAAAGGTCATGTACTTGTACTGAAGGGTCATGTACATGTACTGAAGGGTCATGATCATGTACTGAAGGGTCATGTACATGTACTGAAGGGTCATGTACATGTACTTGTACTGAAGGGTCATGTACATGTACTGAAGGGTCATGTACATGTACTGAAGGGTCATGTACATGTACTGAAGGGTCATGTACATGTACTTGTACTGAAGGGTCATGTACATGTACTGAAGGGTCATGTACTCGTACTGAAGGGTCATATACATGTACTGAAGGGTCATGTACATGTACTGAAGGGTCATGTACTTGTACTGAAGGGTCATGTACTTGTACTGAAGGGTCATGTACTTGTACTGAAGGGTCATGTACATGTACTGAAGGGTCATGTACATGTACTGAAGGGTCATGTACATGTACTGAAGGGTCATGTACATGTACTGAAGGGTCATGTACATGTACTTGTACTGAAGGGTCATGTACTTGTACTGAAGGGTCATGTACTTGTACTGAAGGGTCATGTACATGTACTGAAGGGTCATGTACTTGTACTTGTACTGAAGGGTCATGTACTTGTACTGAAGGGTCATGTACTTGTACTGAAGGGTCATGTACATGTACTGAAGGGTCATGTACTTGTACTGAAGGGTCATGTACATGTACTGAAGGGTCATGTACATGTGCTGAAGGGTCATGTACATATACTTGTACTGAAGGGTCATGTACTGAAGGGTCATGTTCAGTACATGTACATGTACTGAAGGGTCATGTACATGTACTTGTACTGAAGGGTCATGTACTTGTACTGAAGGGTCATGTACTTGTACTGAAGGGTCATGTACATGTACTGAAGGGTCATGTACTTGTACTGAAGGGTCATGTACATGTACTGAAGGGTCATGTACATGTACTGAAGGGTCATGTACATATACTTGTACTGAAGGGTCATGTACTTGTACTGAAGGGTCATGTACTTGTACTGAAGGGTCATGTACATGTACTGAAGGGTCATGTACTTGTACTGAAGGGTCATGTACATGTACTTGTACTGAAGGGTCATGTACTTGTACTGAAGGGTCATGTACATGTACTGAAGGGTCATGTACATGTACTTGTACTGAAGGGTCATGTACTTGTACTGAAGGGTCATGTACTTGTACTGAAGGGTCATGTACTTGTACTTGTACTGAAGGGTCATGTACTTGTACTGAAGGGTCATGTACATGTACTTGTACTGAAGGGTCATGTACTTGTACTGAAGGGTCATGTAAATGTACTTGTACTGAAGGGTCATGTACATGTACTGAAGGGTCATGTACTTGTACTGAAGGGTCATGTACTTGTACTGAAGGGTCATGTACTTGTACTGAAGGGTCATGTACATGTACATGTACTGAAGGGTCATGTACATGTACATGTACTGAAGGGTCATGTACATGTACTGAAGGGTCATGTACACGTACTGAAGGGTCATGTACATTTACTGAAGGGTCATGTACATTTACTGAAGGGTCATGTACATGTACTGAAGGGTCATGTACTTGTACTGAAGGGTCATGTACATGTACTGAAGGGTCATGTACATGTACTGAAGGGTCATGTACATGTACTGAAGGGTCATGTACATGTACTGAAGGGTCATGTACATGTACTTGTACTGAAGGGTCATGTACTTGTACTGAAGGGTCATGTACTTGTACTGAAGGGTCATGTACATGTACTGAAGGGTCATGTACTTGTACTTGTACTGAAGGGTCATGTACTTGTACTGAAGGGTCATGTACTTGTACTGAAGGGTCATGTACATGTACTGAAGGGTCATGTACTTGTACTGAAGGGTCATGTACATGTACTGAAGGGTCATGTACATGTGCTGAAGGGTCATGTACATATACTTGTACTGAAGGGTCATGTACTGAAGGGTCATGTTCAGTACATGTACATGTACTGAAGGGTCATGTACATGTACTTGTACTGAAGGGTCATGTACTTGTACTGAAGGGTCATGTACTTGTACTGAAGGGTCATGTACATGTACTGAAGGGTCATGTACTTGTACTGAAGGGTCATGTACATGTACTGAAGGGTCATGTACATGTACTGAAGGGTCATGTACATATACTTGTACTGAAGGGTCATGTACTTGTACTGAAGGGTCATGTACTTGTACTGAAGGGTCATGTACATGTACTGAAGGGTCATGTACTTGTACTGAAGGGTCATGTACATGTACTTGTACTGAAGGGTCATGTACTTGTACTGAAGGGTCATGTACATGTACTGAAGGGTCATGTACATGTACTTGTACTGAAGGGTCATGTACTTGTACTGAAGGGTCATGTACTTGTACTGAAGGGTCATGTACTTGTACTTGTACTGAAGGGTCATGTACTTGTACTGAAGGGTCATGTACATGTACTTGTACTGAAGGGTCATGTACTTGTACTGAAGGGTCATGTAAATGTACTTGTACTGAAGGGTCATGTACATGTACTGAAGGGTCATGTACTTGTACTGAAGGGTCATGTACTTGTACTGAAGGGTCATGTACTTGTACTGAAGGGTCATGTACATGTACATGTACTGAAGGGTCATGTACATGTACATGTACTGAAGGGTCATGTACATGTACTGAAGGGTCATGTACACGTACTGAAGGGTCATGTACATTTACTGAAGGGTCATGTACATTTACTGAAGGGTCATGTACATGTACTGAAGGGTCATGTACACGTACTGAAGGGTCATGTACTTGTACTGAAGGGTCATGTACATGTACTGATGGGTCATGTACACGTACTGAAGCGGCAGAATGATTGTGTTCGGTGATCCACTTATCATTCTAAAGATTCCTAATCCACTTCTGATGGATGAGAGTCTGAACCTTGCTGGCATCTGCATGTGTTCAGAGCAGGTCACTCCTGCCTCGGCAATGCTGGCATCTCCATGTGTTCAGAGCAGGTCACTCCTGCCTCGGCAATGCTGGCATCTGCATGTGTTCAGAGCAGGTCACTCCTGCCTCGGCAATGCTGGCATCTCCATGTGTTCAGAGCAGGTCACTCCTGCCTCGGCAATGCTGGCATCTCCATGTGTTCAGAGCAGGTCACTCCTGCCTCGGCAATGCTGGCATCTCCATGTGTTCAGAGCAGGTCACTCCTGCCTCGGCAATGCTGGCATCTCCATGTGTTCAGAGCAGGTCACTCCTGCCTCGGCAATGCTGGCATCTCCATGTGTTCAGAGCAGGTCACTCCTGCCTCGGCAATGCTGGCATCTGCATGTGTTCAGAGCAGGTCACTCCTGCCTCGGCAATGCTGGCATCTCCATGTGTTCAGAGCAGGTCACTCCTGCCTCGGCAATGCTGGCATCTGCATGTGTTCAGAGTAGGTCACTCCTGCCTCGGCAATGCTGGCATCTCCATGTGTTCAGAGCAAGTCACTCCTGCCTCGGCAATGCTGGCATCTGCATGTGTTCAGAGTAGGTCACTCCTGCCTCGGCAATGCTGGCATCTCCATGTGTTCAGAGCAGGTCACTCCTGCCTCGGCAATGCTGGCATCTCCATGTGTTCAGAGCAGGTCACTCCTGCCTCGGCAATGCTGGCATCTGCATGTGTTCAGAGCAGGTCACTCCTGCCTCGGCAATGCTGGCATCTCCATGTGTTCAGAGCAGGTCACTCCTGCCTCGGCAATGCTGGCATCTCCATGTGTTCAGAGCAGGTCACTCCTGCCTCGGCAATGCTGGCATCTGCATGAGTTCAGAGCAGGTCACTCCTGCCTCGGCAATGCTGGCATCTGCATGAGTTCAGAGCAGGTCACTCCTGCCTCGGCAATGCTGGCATCTGCATGAGTTCAGAGCAGGTCACTCCTGCCTCGGCAATGCTGGCATCTGCATGAGTTCAGAGCAGGTCACTCCTGCCTCGGCAATGCTGGCATCTGCATGTGTTCAGAGCAGGTCACTCCTGCCTCGGCAATGCTGGCATCTGCATGAGTTCAGAGCAGGTCACTCCTGCCTCGGCAATGCTGGCATCTGCATGAGTTCAGAGCAGGTCACTCCTGCCTCGGCAATGCTGGCATCTGCATGAGTTCAGAGCAGGTCACTCCTGCCTCGGCAATGCTGGCATCTGCATGAGTTCAGAGCAGGTCACTCCTGCCTCGGCAATGCTGGCATCTGCATGAGTTCAGAGCAGGTCACTCCTGCCTCGGCAATGCTGGCATCTGCATGAGTTCAGAGCAGGTCACTCCTGCCTCGGCAATGCTGGCATCTGCATGAGTTCAGAGCAGGTCACTCCTGCCTCGGCAATGCTGGCATCTGCATGTGTTCAGAGCAGGTCACTCCTGCCTCGGCAATGCTGGCATCTGCATGTGTTCAGAGCAGGTCACTCCTGCCTCGGCAATGCTGGCATCTGCATGAGTTCAGAGCAGGTCACTCCTGCCTCGGCAATGCTGGCATCTCCATGAGTTCAGAGCAGGTCACTCCTGCCTCGGCAATGCTGGCATCTCCATGAGTTCAGAGCAGGTCACTCCTGCCTCGGCAATGCTGGCATCTCCATGAGTTCAGAGCAGGTCACTCCTGCCTCGGCAATGCTGGCATCTCCATGAGTTCAGAGCAGGTCACTCCTGCCTCGGCAATGCTGGCATCTCCATGAGTTCAGAGCAGGTCACTCCTGCCTCTGCAATGCTGGCATCTCCATGTGTTCAGAGCAGGTCACTCCTGCCTCGGCAATGCTGGCATCTGCATGAGTTCAGAGCAGGTCACTCCTGCCTCGGCAATGCTGGCATCTCCATGAGTTCAGAGCAGGTCACTCCTGCCTCGGCAATGCTGGCATCTCCATGTGTTCAGAGCAGGTCACTCCTGCCTCGGCAATGCTGGCATCTGCATGAGTTCAGAGCAGGTCACTCCTGCCTCGGCAATGCTGGCATCTGCATGTGTTCAGAGCAGGTCACTCCTGCCTCGGCAATGCTGGCATCTCCATGTGTTCAGAGCAGGTCACTCCTGCCTCGGCAATGCTGGCATCTGCATGTGTTCAGAGCAGGTCACTCCTGCCTCGGCAATGCTGGCATCTCCATGTGTTCAGAGCAGGTCACTCCTGCCTCGGCAATGCTGGCATCTGCATGTGTTCAGAGCAGGTCACTCCTGCCTCGGCAATGCTGGCATCTCCATGTGTTCAGAGCAGGTCACTCCTGCCTCGGCAATGCTGGCATCTCCATGTGTTCAGAGCAGGTCACTCCTGCCTCGGCAATGCTGGCATCTCCATGTGTTCAGAGCAGGTCACTCCTGCCTCGGCAATGCTGGCATCTCCATGTGTTCAGAGCAGGTCACTCCTGCCTCGGCAATGCTGGCATCTCCATGTGTTCAGAGCAGGTCACTCCTGCCTCGGCAATGCTGGCATCTGCATGTGTTCAGAGCAGGTCACTCCTGCCTCGGCAATGCTGGCATCTCCATGTGTTCAGAGCAGGTCACTCCTGCCTCGGCAATGCTGGCATCTGCATGTGTTCAGAGTAGGTCACTCCTGCCTCGGCAATGCTGGCATCTCCATGTGTTCAGAGCAGGTCACTCCTGCCTCGGCAATGCTGGCATCTGCATGTGTTCAGAGTAGGTCACTCCTGCCTCGGCAATGCTGGCATCTCCATGTGTTCAGAGCAGGTCACTCCTGCCTCGGCAATGCTGGCATCTCCATGTGTTCAGAGCAGGTCACTCCTGCCTCGGCAATGCTGGCATCTGCATGTGTTCAGAGCAGGTCACTCCTGCCTCGGCAATGCTGGCATCTCCATGTGTTCAGAGCAGGTCACTCCTGCCTCGGCAATGCTGGCATCTCCATGTGTTCAGAGCAGGTCACTCCTGCCTCGGCAATGCTGGCATCTGCATGAGTTCAGAGCAGGTCACTCCTGCCTCGGCAATGCTGGCATCTGCATGAGTTCAGAGCAGGTCACTCCTGCCTCGGCAATGCTGGCATCTGCATGAGTTCAGGGCAGGTCACTCCTGCCTCGGCAATGCTGGCATCTGCATGAGTTCAGAGCAGGTCACTCCTGCCTCGGCAATGCTGGCATCTGCATGTGTTCAGAGCAGGTCACTCCTGCCTCGGCAATGCTGGCATCTGCATGAGTTCAGAGCAGGTCACTCCTGCCTCGGCAATGCTGGCATCTGCATGAGTTCAGAGCAGGTCACTCCTGCCTCGGCAATGCTGGCATCTGCATGAGTTCAGAGCAGGTCACTCCTGCCTCGGCAATGCTGGCATCTGCATGAGTTCAGAGCAGGTCACTCCTGCCTCGGCAATGCTGGCATCTGCATGAGTTCAGAGCAGGTCACTCCTGCCTCGGCAATGCTGGCATCTGCATGAGTTCAGAGCAGGTCACTCCTGCCTCGGCAATGCTGGCATCTGCATGAGTTCAGAGCAGGTCACTCCTGCCTCGGCAATGCTGGCATCTGCATGTGTTCAGAGCAGGTCACTCCTGCCTCGGCAATGCTGGCATCTGCATGTGTTCAGAGCAGGTCACTCCTGCCTCGGCAATGCTGGCATCTGCATGAGTTCAGAGCAGGTCACTCCTGCCTCGGCAATGCTGGCATCTCCATGAGTTCAGAGCAGGTCACTCCTGCCTCGGCAATGCTGGCATCTCCATGAGTTCAGAGCAGGTCACTCCTGCCTCGGCAATGCTGGCATCTCCATGAGTTCAGAGCAGGTCACTCCTGCCTCGGCAATGCTGGCATCTCCATGAGTTCAGAGCAGGTCACTCCTGCCTCGGCAATGCTGGCATCTCCATGAGTTCAGAGCAGGTCACTCCTGCCTCTGCAATGCTGGCATCTCCATGTGTTCAGAGCAGGTCACTCCTGCCTCGGCAATGCTGGCATCTGCATGAGTTCAGAGCAGGTCACTCCTGCCTCGGCAATGCTGGCATCTCCATGAGTTCAGAGCAGGTCACTCCTGCCTCGGCAATGCTGGCATCTCCATGTGTTCAGAGCAGGTCACTCCTGCCTCGGCAATGCTGGCATCTGCATGAGTTCAGAGCAGGTCACTCCTGCCTCGGCAATGCTGGCATCTGCATGTGTTCAGAGCAGGTCACTCCTGCCTCGGCAATACTGGCATCTCCATGTGTTCAGAGCAGGTCACTCCTGCCTCGGCAATGCTGGCATCTGCATGTGTTCAGAGCAGGTCACTCCTGCCTCGGCAATGCTGGCATCTCCATGTGTTCAGAGCAGGTCACTCCTGCCTCGGCAATGCTGGCATCTGCATGTGTTCAGAGCAGGTCACTCCTGCCTCGGCAATGCTGGCATCTCCATGTGTTCAGAGCAGGTCACTCCTGCCTCGGCAATGCTGGCATCTGCATGTGTTCAGAGCAGGTCACTCCTGCCTCGGCAATGCTGGCATCTCCATGTGTTCAGAGCAGGTCACTCCTGCCTCGGCAATGCTGGCATCTGCATGTGTTCAGAGCAGGTCACTCCTGCCTCGGCAATGCTGGCATCTCCATGTGTTCAGAGCAGGTCACTCCTGCCTCGGCAATGCTGGCATCTGCATGTGTTCAGAGCAGGTCACTCCTGCCTCGGCAATGCTGGCATCTCCATGTGTTCAGAGCAGGTCACTCCTGCCTCGGCAATGCTGGCATCTGCATGTGTTCAGAGCAGGTCACTCCTGCCTCGGCAATGCTGGCATCTCCATGTGTTCAGAGCAGGTCACTCCTGCCTCGGCAATGCTGGCATCTGCATGTGTTCAGAGCAGGTCACTCCTGCCTCGGCAATGCTGGCATCTCCATGTGTTCAGAGCAGGTCACTCCTGCCTCGGCAATGCTGGCATCTGCATGTGTTCAGAGCAGGTCACTCCTGCCTCGGCAATGCTGGCATCTGCATGTGTTCAGAGCAGGTCACTCCTGCCTCGGCAATGCTGGCATCTGCATGTGTTCAGAGCAGGTCACTCCTGCCTCGGCAATGCTGGCATCTCCATGAGTTCAGAGCAGGTCACTCCTGCCTCGGCAATGCTGGCATCTGCATGTGTTCAGAGCAGGTCACTCCTGCCTCGGCAATGCTGGCATCTCCATGAGTTCAGAGCAGGTCACTCCTGCCTCGGCAATGCTGGCATCTGCATGTGTTCAGAGCAGGTCACTCCTGCCTCGGCAATGCTGGCATCTCCATGAGTTCAGAGCAGGTCACTCCTGCCTCGGCAATGCTGGCATCTGCATGTGTTCAGAGCATGTCACTCCTGCCTCGGCAATGCTGGCATCTGCATGAGTTCAGAGCAGGTCACTCCTGCCTCGGCAATGCTGGCATCTGCATGTGTTCAGAGCAGGTCACTCCTGCCTCGGCAATGCTGGCATCTGCATGAGTTCAGAGCAGGTCACTCCTGCCTCGGCAATGCTGGCATCTGCATGTGTTCAGAGCAGGTCACTCCTGCCTCGGCAATGCTGGCATCTCCATGAGTTCAGAGCAGGTCACTCCTGCCTCGGCAATGCTGGCATCTGCATGAGTTCAGAGCAGGTCACTCCTGCCTCGGCAATGCTGGCATCTGCATGAGTTCAGAGCAGGTCACTCCTGCCTCGGCAATGCTGGCATCTGCATGAGTTCAGAGCAGGTCACTCCTGCCTCGGCAATGCTGGCATCTGCATGAGTTCAGAGGAGGTCACTCCTGCCTCGGCAATGCTGGCATCTGCATGAGTTCAGAGCAGGTCACTCCTGCCTCGGCAATGCTGGCATCTGCATGAGTTCAGAGAAGGTCACTCCTTCCTCGGCAATGCTGGCATCTGCATGAGTTCAGAGCAGGTCACTCCTGCCTCGGCAATGCTGGCATCTGCATGAGTTCAGAGCAGGTCACTCCTGCCTCGGCAATGCTGGCATCTGCATGAGTTCAGAGCAGGTCACTCCTGCCTCGGCAATGCTGGCATCTGCATGAGTTCAGAGCAGGTCACTCCTGCCTCGGCAATGCTGGCATCTCCATGTGTTCAGAGCAGGTCACTCCTGCCTCGGCAATGCTGGCATCTCCATGAGTTCAGAGCAGGTCACTCCTGCCTCGGCAATGCTGGCATCTGCATGTGTTCAGAGCAGGTCACTCCTGCCTCGCCAATGCTGGCATCTGCATGAGTTCAGAGCAGGTCACTCCTGCCTCGGCAATGCTGGCATCTGCATGAGTTCAGAGCAGGTCACTCCTGCCTCGGCAATGCTGGCATCTCCATGTGTTCAGAGCAGGTCACTCCTGCCTCGGCAATGCTGGCATCTGCATGAGTTCAGAGCAGGTCACTCCTGCCTCGGCAATGCTGGCATCTGCATGAGTTCAGAGCAGGTCACTCCTGCCTCGGCAATGCTGGCATCTGCATGAGTTCAGAGCAGGTCACTCCTGCCTCGGCAATGCTGGCATCTGCATGAGTTCAGAGAAGGTCACTCCTGCCTCGGCAATGCTGGCATCTGCATGAGTTCAGAGCAGGTCACTCCTGCCTCGGCAATGCTGGCATCTGCATGAGTTCAGAGCAGGTCACTCCTGCCTCGGCAATGCTGGCATCTGCATGAGTTCAGAGCAGGTCACTCCTGCCTCGGCAATGCTGGCATCTGCATGAGTTCAGAGAAGGTCACTCCTGCCTCGGCAATGCTGGCATCTGCATGAGTTCAGAGCAGGTCACTCCTGCCTCGGCAATGCTGGCATCTGCATGAGTTCAGAGCAGGTCACTCCTGCCTCGGCAATGCTGGCATCTGCATGAGTTCAGAGCAGGTCACTCCTGCCTCGGCAATGCTGGCATCTGCATGAGTTCAGAGCAGGTCACTCCTGCCTCGGCAATGCTGGCATCTGCATGAGTTCAGAGCAGGTCACTCCTGCCTCGGCAATGCTGGCATCTGCATGTGTTCAGAGCAGGTCACTCCTGCCTCGGCAATGCTGGCATCTGCATGAGTTCAGAGCAGGTCACTCCTGCCTCGGCAATGCTAGCATCTCCATGAGTTCAGAGCAGGTCACTCCTGCCTCGGCAATGCTAGCATCTCCATGAGTTCAGAGCAGGTCACTCCTGCCTCGGCAATGACTCTTCAGATATGTTCTTAGATTCAGTTGGAAACCTACGAACACAGGTTTAATTTACACATTACGAAAGACTTTGACAAGTGTTATTATCTTGTAATTGTTCACTGGGAAAGTGGGCAGATGGATATTATTATTTTTTAAATAACCGAAGCCAAAGTATTAACGAGCAGAGTGAAATGGTAGGTTGGCGTTATGAAAAGCTGGGTTCCCCAAGGCGATGTACTGGCTCTGGTTATGTTCCCCAAGGCGAAGTACTGGCCTGGGATCTGTTCCCCAAGGCGAAGTGCTGGCTCCGGATCTGTTCCCCAAGGCGAAGTGCTGGCTCCGGATATGTTCCCCAAGGTGAAGTGCTGGCTCCGGATATGTTCCCCAAGGCGAAGTACTGGCCTGGGATCTGTTCCCCAAGGCGAAGTACTGGCCTGGGATCTGTTCCCCAAGGTGAAGTACTGGCCTCGGATCTGTTCCCCAGGGTGAAGTACTGGCCTCGGATCTGTTCCCCAAGGTGAAGTACTGGCCTGGGATCTGTTCCCCAAGGCGAAGTACTGGCCTTCGATCTGTTCCCCAAGGTGAAGTACTGGCCTGGGATCTGTTCCCCAAGGCGAAGTACTGGCCTGGGATCTGTTCCCCAAGGCGAAGTACTGGCCTGGGATCTGTTCCCCAAGGCGAAGTACTGGCCTTGGATCTGTTCCCCAAGGCGAAGTACTGGCCTCGGATCTGTTCCCCAAGGTGAAGTACTGGCCTCTGATCTGTTCCCCAAGGCGAAGTACTGGCCTGGGATCTGTTCCCCAAGGCGAAGTACTGGCCTTCGATCTGTTCCCCAAGGTGAAGTACTGGCCTCGGATCTGTTCCCCAAGGCGAAGTACTGGCCTGGGATCTGTTCCCCAAGGCGATGTACTGGCCTGGTATCTATTCCCCAAGGAGAAGTACTGGCCTTGGATCTGTTCCTCAAGGCGATGTACTGGCCTGGGATCTGTTCCCCAAGGCGAAGTACTGGCCTGGGATCTGTTCCCCAAGGCGAAGTACTGGCCTGGGATCTGTTCCCCAAGGCGATGTACTGGCCTGGTATCTATTCCCCAAGGAGAAGTACTGGCCTTGGATCTGTTCCTCAAGGCGATGTACTGGCCTGGGATCTATTCCCCAAGGAGAAGTACTGGCCTTGGATCTGTTCCCCAAGGAGAAGTACTGGCCTGGGATCTGTTCCCCAAGGAGAAGTACTGGCCTGGGATCTGTTCCCCAAGGAGAAGTACTGGCCTGGGATCTATTCCCCAAGGAGAAGTACTGGCCTCGGATATGTTCCCCAAGGCGATGTACTGGCCTGGGATCTATTCCCCAAGGAGAAGTACTGGCCTCGGATATGTTCCCCAAGGCGATGTACTGGCCTTGAATCTATTCCCCAAGGAGTAGTACTGGCCTGGGATCTGTTCCCCAAGGCGAAGTACTGGCCTGGGATCTGTTCCCCAAGACAAAGTACTGGCCTGGGATCTGTTCCCCAAGGCGAAGTACTGGCCTGGGATCTGTTCCCCAAGACAAAGTACTGGCCTGGGATCTGTTCCCCAAGACAAAGTACTGGCCTGGATCTGTTCCCCAAGGTGAAGTACTGGCCTGGATCTGTTCCCCAAGACAAAGTACTGGCCTGGGATCTGTTCCCCAAGACAAAGTACTGGCCTGGATCTGTTCCCCAAGACAAAGTACTGGCCTGGATCTGTTCCCCAAGGTGAAGTACTGGCCTGGGATCTCTTTCTCATTCTCAGATTCATACCCGACGTAGACCAGACAGAAGCGTGAGTCACAGTACTTTATCAGTATGATTCGTACCAGTGTAATGTGAGAGATCTGGGAGTGATTATGTCCAAGCATACCTTCAAGACCATAACTGTTTGGTGAATGTATGTATATCCCTTATTTCTTGACGAGGAATGCACATACATTCACATTCCTTCACTGAGTTACATTTTCCTTCATTTTTCATCAAAGACTGCAAGAAAAGAGCTCTTCAGATCACTAATTCTCCACGCATCAACACCACTCCCAGCAAAGTTATAATTCTTCCCAACAGCCAGGTTGCACTAAACGTCTCAAAAGTACTTTCACAAGCTAACACCAGAGTCGCCATCGCTTCTACCACTTCAATAAAGGATCTAACCAGGACAAAACCCAAGCACCACGAACCAGTCAATGCAGGAGTTTACACTATACCCTGTGGAGGCTGTGACAAGATCTACGTAGGTGAAACAGCAAGAAACCTCGACACCCGCCTCAATGAACACATTTACGCATGTAGGAACGACAACTTAAACAACGCCTGTGTACAACACCGAAATTCCACCAATCATCGCATGAAATTCAGAGACGCCCAATTAGTGATCAAAGAAATTAATTTCCGCACACGCAAGTGCCTTGAATCTTCACTAATAGCTGTTTCTAATTAAACAAAACAACGGCAGCTTCACCATCTCCGAAGTCTTAGCAAGAATCCTCCTGAAAACAGTAAACCCTGCCATCACATAGTCTCTCCTGTTATACTACACCAAGCACAGAGAGTGAACACTGAAACAACCTGCCTCTATCCAGCCTCCTATACAAATATTTGTCTAACCTATTTTTATGTTTCCCAAGTAACAGCAAGTTAATTGTTCTACCATATTGTATTACTACTACTATTACTACTACTACTACTACTACTACTACTACTACTACTACTACTACTACTACCACTACTACTACTACTACTACTACTACTACTACTACCACTACTACTACTACTACTACTACTATTACTACTACCACTACTACTACTACTACTACTACTACTACTACTACTACCACTACTACTACTACTACTACTACTACTACTACCACTACTACTACTACTACTACTACTACTACTACTACTACCACTACTACTACTACTACTACTACTACTACCACTACTACTACTACTACTACTACTACTACTACTACTACCACTACTACTACTACCACTACTACTACTACTACTACTACCACTACTACTACTACTACTACTACTACTACTACCACTACTACTACTACTACTACTACTACTACTACCACTACTACTACTACCACTACTACTACTACTACTACTACTACTACTACTACTACTACTACTACTACTACTACTACTACTACTACTACTACTACCACTACTACTACTACTACTACTACTACTACTACTACTACTACTACCACTACTACTACTACTACTACTACTACTACTACTACCACTACTACTACTACTACTACCACTACTACTACTACTACTACTACTACTACTACTACTACTACTACTACCACTACTACTACTACCACTACTACTACTACTACTACTACTACTACTACCACTACTACTACTACTACTACCACTACTACTACCACTACTACTACTACCACTACTACTACTACCACTACTACTACTACTACTACTACTACTACTACCACTACTACTACTACCACTACTACTACTACTACTACTACTACTACTACTACTACTACCACTACTACTACTACTACTACTACTACTACCACTACTACTACTACTACTACTACTACTACTACTACTACTACTACCACTACTACTACTACTACTACCACTACTACTACTACTACTACTACCACTACTACTACTACTACTACTACTACTACCACTACTACTACCACTACTACTACTACCACTACTACTACTACCACTACTACTACTACTACTACTACTACTACTACTACTACTACTACCACTACTACTACTACCACTACTACTATTACTACTACTACTACTACTACTACTACTACTACTACTACTACTACTACTACTACTACTACTACTACTACTACTACTACTACTACTACTACTACTACTACTACTACTACTACCACTACTACTACTACTACTACTACTACCACTACTACTACTACTACTACCAATACTACTACTACTACTACTACTACTACTACTACTACTACCACTACTACTACTACTACTACTACTACTACTACTACTACTACTACTACCACTAGTATTGCACCTCACTCTTGAGGCTATATATACCCTCTGTGTCCATGTATTGTTTATAACGGCTTGACCGAGCTCCTGGAGAGCGAAACGTTGCCACGATAAAAATGTCACATTAGTTGCACTTGTGTCCTTTTACTTTATAATCTTCATAACGATAAAGGAAACGTTTCGCCACACAGTGGCTTCACCAGTCCAACATAAGGCAGGAAGGTGTAAGTAGAGGAGGAGTTTGAGGTAATCAGTCCCTCAGCCTGGAGTCGATGTGTTCAGTCCATCAGTCTTGAAGAATGTACAGCATAGTGCCTTAGACGTGGCTTATATACTGTAGTGAGGTGAGGTGAAGCAGGAGGAGGCGGGGTCATAGTGGTACCATCCACTAGTCGAAGTAGTCAGGTGAGGTGAAGCAGGAGGAGGCGGGGTCATAGTGGTACCATCCACTAGTCGAAGTAGTGAGGTGAGGTGAAGCAGGAGGAGGCGGGGTCATAGTGGTACCATCCACTAGTCGAAGTAGTCAGGTGAGGTGAAGCAGGAGGAGGCGGGGTCATAGTGGTACCATCCACTAGTCGAAGTAGTCAGGTGAGGTGAAGCAGGAGGAGGCGGGGTCATAGTGGTACCATCCACTAGTCGAAGTAGTCAGGTGAGGTGAAGCAGGAGGAGGCGGCGTCATAGTGGTACCATCCACTAGTCGAAGTAGTCAGGTGAGGTGAAGCAGGAGGAGGCGGGGTCATAGTGGTACCATCCACTAGTCGAAGTAGTCAGGTGAGGTGAAGCAGGAGGAGGCGGCGTCATAGTGGTACCATCCACTAGTCGAAGTAGTCAGGTGAGGTGAAGCAGGAGGAGGCGGGGTCATAGTGGTACCATCCACTAGTCGAAGTAGTCAGGTGAGGTGAAGCAGGAGGAGGCGGGGTCATAGTGGTACCATCCACTAGTCGAAGTAGTCAGGTGAGGTGAAGCAGGAGGAGGCGGGGTCATAGTGGTACCATCCACTAGTCGAAGTAGTCAGGTGAGGTGAAGCAGGAGGAGGCAGGAGGAGGGGGTCATAGTGGTACCATCCACTAGTCGAAGTAGTCAGGTGAGGTGAAGCAGGAGGAGGCGGCGTCATAGTGGTACCATCCACTAGTCGAAGTAGTCAGGTGAGGTGAAGCAGGAGGAGGCGGCGTCATAGTGGTACCATCCACTAGTCGAAGTAGTCAGGTGAGGTGAAGCAGGAGGAGGCGGGGTCATAGTGGTACCATCCACTAGTCGAAGTAGTCAGGTGAGGTGAAGCAGGAGGAGGCGGCGTCATAGTGGTACCATCCACTAGTCGAAGTAGTCAGGTGAGGTGAAGCAGGAGGAGGCGGCGTCATAGTGGTACCATCCACTAGTCGAAGTAGTCAGGTGAGGTGAAGCAGGAGGAGGCGGGGTCATAGTGGTACCATCCACTAGTCGAAGTAGTCAGGTGAGGTGAAGCAGGAGGAGGCGGGGTCATAGTGGTACCATCCACTAGTCGAAGTAGTCAGGTGAGGTGAAGCAGGAGGAGGCGGGGTTGTAGTGGTACCATCCACTAGTCGAACTAGTCAGGTGAGGTGAAGCAGGAGGAGGCGGGGTCATAGTGGTACCATCCACTAGCCGAAGTAGTCAGGTGAGGTGAAGCAGGAGGAGGCGGGGTCATAGTGGTACCATAAACTAATCGAAGTAGTCAGGTGAGGTGAAGCAGGAGGAGGCGGGGTCATTGTGGTACCATCCACTAGTCGAAGTAGTCAGGTGAGGTGAAGCAGGAGGAGGCGGGGTCATAGTGGTACCATCCACTAGTCGAAGTAGTCAGGTGAGGTGAAGCAGGAGGAGGCGGGGTCATAGTGGTACCATCCACTAGTCGAAGTAGTCAGGTGAGGTGAAGCAGGAGGAGGCGGGGTCATAGTGGTACCATCCACTAGTCGAAGTAGTCAGGTGAGGTGAACCAGGAGGAGGCGGGGTCATAGTGGTATCATCCACTAGTCGAAGTAGTCAGGTGAGGTGAAGCAGGAGGAGGCGGGGTTAAAGTGGTACCATCCACTAGTCGAAGTAGTCAGGTGAGGTGAACCAGGAGGAGGCGGGGTTATAGTGGTACCATCCACTAGTCGAAGTAGTCAGGTGAGGTGAAGCAGGAGGAGGCGGGGTCATAGTGGTACCATCCACTAGTCGAAGTAGTCAGGTGAGGTGAAGCAGGAGGAGGCGGGGTCATAGTGGTACCATCCACTAGTCGAAGTAGTCAGGTGAGGTGAAGCAGGAGGAGGCGGGGTCATAGTGGTACCATCCACTAGTCGAAGTAGTCAGGTGAGGTGAAGCAGGAGGATGCGGGGTTATAGTGGAACCATCCACTAGTCGAAGTAGTCAGGTGAGGTGAAGCAGGAGGAGGTGGGGTTATAGTGGAACCATCCACTAGTCGAAGTAGTCAGGTGAGGTGAAGCAGGAGGAGGCGGGGTTATAGTGGAACCATCCACTAGTCGAAGTAGTCAGGTGAGGTGAACCAGGAGGAGGCGGAGTCATAGTGGTACCATCCACTAGTCGAAGTAGTCAGGTGAGGTGAAGCAGGAGGAGGTGAGGTCATAGTGGTACCATCCACTAGTCGAAGTAGTCAGGTGAGGTGAAGCAGGAGGAGGCGGGGTCATAGTGGTACCATTCACTAGTCGAAGTAGTCAGGTGAGGTGAAGCAGGAGGAGGCGGGGTCATAGTGGTACCATCCACTAGTCGAAGTAGTCAGGTGAGGTGAAGCAGTAGGAGGCGGCGTCATAGTGATACCATCCACTAGTCGAAGTAGTCAGGTGAGGTGAAGCAGGAGGAGGCGGGGTCATAGTGGTACCATCCACTAGTCGAAGTAGTCAGGTGAGGTGAAGCAGTAGGAGGCGGGGTCATAGTGGTACCATCCACTAGTCGAAGTAGTCAGGTGAGGTGAAGCAGGAGGAGGCGGGGTCATAGTGGTACCATTCACTAGTCGAAGTATTCAGGTGAGGTGAAGCAGGAGGAGGCGGGGTCATAGTGGTACCATCCACTAGTCGAAGTAGTCAGGTGAGGTGAAGCAGGAGGAGGCGGGGTCATAGTGGTACCATCAACTAGTCGAAGTAGTCAGGTGAGGTGAAGCAGGAGGAGGCGGCGTCATAGGGGTACCATCCACTAGTCGAAGTAGTCAGGTGAGGTGAAGCAGGAGGAGGCGGCGTCATAGTGATACCATCCACAAGTCGAAGTAGTCAGGTGAGGTGAAGCAGGAGTAGGCGGGGTCATAGTGGTACCATCCACTAGTCGAAGTAGTCAGGTGAGGTGAAGCAGGAGGAGGCGGGGTTATAGTGGTACCATCCACTAGTTGAAGTAGTCAGGTGAGGTGAAGCAGGAGGAGGCGGGGTCATAGTGGTACCATCCACTAGTCGATGTAGTCAGGTGAGGTGAAGCAGGAGGAGGCGGGGTTATAGTGGTACCATCCACTAGTCGAAGTAGTCAGGTGAGGTGAAGCAGGAGGAGGCGGGGTCATAGTGGTACCATCCACTAGTCGAAGTAGTCAGGTGAGGTGAAGCAGGAGGAGGCGGGGTCATAGTGGTACCATCCACTAGTCGAAGTAGTCAGGTGAGGTGAACCAGGAGGAGGCGGGGTTATAGTGGTACCATCCACTAGTCGAAGTAGTCAGGTGAGGTAAAGCAGGAGGAGGCGGCGTCATAGTGATACCATCCACTAGTCGAAGTAGTCAGGTGAGGTGAAGCAGGAGGAGGCGGGGTCATAGTGGTACCATCCACTAGTCGAAGTAGTCAGGTGAGGTGAAGCAGGAGGAGGCGGGGTCATAGTGGTACCATCCACTAGTCGAAGTAGTCAGGTGAGGTGAAGCAGGAGGAGGCGGCGTCATAGTGATACCATCCACTAGTCGAAGTAGTCAGGTGAGGTGAAGCAGGAGGAGGCGGGGTCATAGTGGTACCATCCACTAGTCGAAGTAGTCAGGTGAGGTGAAGCAGGAGGAGGCGGGGTCATAGTGGTACCATCCACTAGTCGAAGTAGTCAGGTGAGGTGAACCAGGAGGAGGCGGGGTCATAGTGGTACCATCCACTAGTCGAAGTAGTCAGGTGAGGTGAAGCAGGAGGAGGCGGGGTCATAGTGGTACCATCCACTAGTCGAAGTAGTCAGGTGAGGTGAAGCAGGAGGAGGCGGGGTCATAGTGATACCATCCACTAGTCGAAGTAGTCAGGTGAGGTGAAGCAGGAGGAGGCGGCGTCATAGTGATACCATCCACTAGTCGAAGTAGTCAGGTGAGGTGAAGCAGGAGGAGGCGGGGTCATAGTGGTACCATCCACTAGTCGAAGTAGTCAGGTGAGGTGAAGCAGGAGGAGGCGGCGTCATAGTGGTACCATCCACTAGTCGAAGTAGTCAGGTGAGGTGAACCAGGAGGAGGCGGGGTCATAGTGGTACCATCCACTAGTCGAAGTAGTCAGGTGAGGTGAACCAGGAGGAGGCGGGGTTATAGTGGTACCATCCACTAGTCGAAGTAGTCAGGTGAGGTGAAGCAGGAGGAGGCGGGGTCATAGTGGTACCATCCACTAGTCGAAGTAGTCAGGTGAGGTGAACCAGGAGGAGGCGGGGTTATAGTGGTACCATCCACTAGTCGAAGTAGTCAGGTGAGGTGAAGCAGGAGGAGGCGGGGTCATAGTGGTACCATCCACTAGTCGAAGTAGTCAGGTGAGGTGAACCAGGAGGAGGCGGGGTCATAGTGGTACCATCCACTAGTCGAAGTAGTCAGGTGAGGTGAACCAGGAGGAGGCGGGGTTATAGTGGTACCATCCACTAGTCGAAGTAGTCAGGTGAGGTGAACCAGGAGGAGGCGGGGTTAAAGTGGTACCATCCACTAGTCGAAGCAGTCAGGTGAGCTGAACCAGGAGGAGGCGGGGTTATAGTGGTACCATCCACTAGTCGAAGTAGTCAGGTGAGGTGAAGGTGGAGGAGGCGGGGTCATAGTGGTACCATCCACTAGTCGAAGTAGTCAGGTGAGGTGAAGCAGGAGGAGGCGGGGTCATAGTGGTACCATCCACTAGTCGAAGTAGTCAGGTGAGGTGAAGCAGGAGGAGGCGGGGTTATAGTGGAACCATCCACTAGTCGAAGTAGTCAGGTGAGGTGAAGCAGGAGGCGGGGTTATAGTGGAACCATCCACTAGTCAAAGTAGTCAGGTGAGGTGAAGCAGGAGGAGGCGGGGTTATAGTGGAACCATCCACTAGTCGAAGTAGTCAGGTGAGGTGAAGCAGGAGGAGGTGAGGTCATAGTGGTACCATCTACTAGTCGAAGTAGTCAGGTGAGGTGAAGCAGGAGGAGGCGGGGTCATAGTGGTACCATTCACTAGTCGAAGTAGTCAGGTGAGGTGAAGCAGGAGGAGGCGGGGTCATAGTGGTACCATCCACTAGTCGAAGTAGTCAGGTGAGGTGAAGCAGTAGGAGGCGGCGTCATAGTGATACCATCCACTAGTCGAAGTAGTCAGGTGAGGTGAAGCAGGAGGAGGCGGGGTCATAGTGGTACCATCCACTAGTCGAAGTAGTCAGGTGAGGTGAAGCAGTAGGAGGCGGGGTCATAGTGGTACCATCCACTAGTCGAAGTAGTCAGGTGAGGTGAAGCAGGAGGAGGCGGGGTCATAGTGGTACCATTCACTAGTCGAAGTATTCAGGTGAGGTGAAGCAGGAGGAGGCGGGGTCATAGTGGTACCATCCACTAGTCGAAGTAGTCAGGTGAGGTGAAGCAGGAGGAGGCGGGGTCATAGTGGTACCATCAACTAGTCGAAGTAGTCAGGTGAGGTGAAGCAGGAGGAGGCGGCGTCATAGTGGTACCATCCACTAGTCGAAGTAGTCAGGTGAGGTGAAGCAGGAGGAGGCGGCGTCATAGTGATACCATCCACAAGTCGAAGTAGTCAGGTGAGGTGAAGCAGGAGGAGGCGGGGTCATAGTGGTACCATCCACTAGTCGAAGTAGTCAGGTGAGGTGAACCAGGAGGAGGCGGGGTTATAGTGGTACCATCCACTAGTTGAAGTAGTCAGGTGAGGTGAAGCAGGAGGAGGCGGGGTCATAGTGGTACCATCCACTAGTCGATGTAGTCAGGTGAGGTGAAGCAGGAGGAGGCGGGGTTATAGTGGTACCATCCACTAGTCGAAGTAGTCAGGTGAGGTGAAGCAGGAGGAGGCGGGGTTATAGTGGTACCATCCACTAGTCGAAGTAGTCAGGTGAGGTGAAGCAGGAGGAGGCGGGGTCATAGTGGTACCATCCACTAGTCGAAGTAGTCAGGTGAGGTGAACCAGGAGGAGGCGGGGTTATAGTGGTACCATCCACTAGTCGAAGTAGTCAGGTGAGGTAAAGCAGGAGGAGGCGGCGTCATAGTGATACCATCCACTAGTCGAAGTAGTCAGGTGAGGTGAAGCAGGAGGAGGCGGGGTCATAGTGGTACCATCCACTATTCGAAGTAGTCAGGTGAGGTGAAGCAGGAGGAGGCGGGGTCATAGTGGTACCATCCACTAGTCGAAGTAGTCAGGTGAGGTGAAGCAGGAGGAGGCGGCGTCATAGTGATACCATCCACTAGTCGAAGTAGTCAGGTGAGGTGAAGCAGGAGGAGGCGGGGTCATAGTTGTACCATCCACTAGTCGAAGTAGTCAGGTGAGGTGAAGCAGGAGGAGGCGGGGTCATAGTGGTACCATCCACTAGTCGAAGTAGTCAGGTGAGGTGAACCAGGAGGAGGCGGGGTCATAGTGGTACCATCCACTAGTCGAAGTAGTCAGGTGAGGTGAAGCAGGAGGAGGCGGGGTCATAGTGGTACCATCCACTAGTCGAAGTAGTCAGGTGTGGTGAAGCAGGAGGAGGCGGGGTCATAGTGATACCATCCACTAGTCGAAGTAGTCAGGTGAGGTGAAGCAGGAGGAGGCGGCGTCATAGTGATACCATCCACTAGTCGAAGTAGTCAGGTGAGGTGAAGCAGGAGGAGGCGGGGTCATAGTGGTACCATCCACTAGTCGAAGTAGTCAGGTGAGGTGAAGCAGGAGGAGGCGGGGTCATAGTGGTACCATCCACTAGTCGAAGTAGTCAGGTGAGGTGAACCAGGAGGAGGCGGGGTCATAGTGGTACCATCCACTAGTCGAAGTAGTCAGGTGAGGTGAACCAGGAGGAGGCGGGGTTATAGTGGTACCATCCACTAGTCGAAGTAGTCAGGTGAGGTGAACCAGGAGGAGGCGGGGTCATAGTGGTACCATCCACTAGTCGAAGTAGTCAGGTGAGGTGAAGCAGGAGGAGGCGGGTTTATAGTGGTACCATCCACTAGTCGAAGTAGTCAGGTGAGGTGAAGCAGGAGGAGGCGGGGTTATAGTGGTACCATCCACTAGTCGAAGTAGTCAGGTGAGGTGAAGCAGGAGGAGGCGGGGTCATAGTGATACCATCCACTAGTCGAAGTAGTCAGGTGAGGTGAAGCAGGAGGAGGCGGCGTCATAGTGGTACCATCCACTAGTCGAAGTAGTCAGGTGAGGTGAAGCAGGAGGAGGCGGCGTCATAGTGGTACCATCCACTAGTCGAAGTAGTCAGGTGAGGTGAAGCAGGAGGAGGCGGGGTCATAGTGGTACCATCCACTAGTCGAAGTAGGTCTTCGTCTCAAGATCCCACATCTACGGCACTATGCTGTACATTCTACAAGACTGATGGACTGAACACATCGACTCCATGCTAAGGGACTGATTACGCCAAACTCCTCCTCTGCTGACACCTTTCAGCTTTGTATTGGACTGACGAAGTCACTGTGGCGAAACGTTTCCTCGATAAAGATTCCCATATGTTAGATAAGTGTCTCAGTCAGCAACTTTTCGCTTTTCTGAACCATTTATCACATGTCACGGTTATAGTTGTTACCAGCACACCTCTGTCTTGTTGTAATGTTTGGTTGTAATGTCTGGTTGTAATGTTTGGTTGTAATGTCTGGTTGTAATGTTTGGTTGTATTGTTTGGTTGTAATGTTTGGTTGTAATGTTTGGTTGCAATGTTTGGTTGTAATGTCTGGTTGTAATGTTTGGTTGTAATGTCTGGTTGTAATGTCTGGTTGTAATGTTTGGTTGTAATGTTTGGTTGTAATGTCTGGTTGTAATGTCTGGTTGTAATGTTTGGTTGTAATGTCTGGTTGTAATGTTTGGTTGTAATGTTTGGTTGTAATGTCTGGTTGTAATGTCTGGTTGTAATGTCTGGTTGTAATGTCTGGTTGTAATGTCTGGTTGTAATGTCTGGTTGTAATGTCTGGTTGTAATGTTTGGTTGAAATGTTTGGTTGTAATGTCTGGTTGTAATGTCTGGTTGTAATGTCTGGTTGTAATGTCTGGTTGTAATGTTTGGTTGTAATGTCTGGTTGTAATGTCTGGTTGTAATGTCTGGTTGTAATGTCTGGTTGTAATGTTTGGTTGTAATGTTTGGTTGTAATGTCTGGTTGTAATGTCTGGTTGTAATGTCTGGTTGTAATGTCTGGTTGTAATGTCTGGTTGTAATGTCTGGTTGTAATGTCTGGTTGTAATGTTTGGTTGTAATGTTTGGTTGTAATGTTTGGTTGTAATGTCTGGTTGTAATGTCTGGTTGTAATGTCTGGTTGTAATGTCTGGTTGTAATGTCTGGTTGTAATGTCTGGTTGTAATGTTTGGTTGTAATGTCTGGTTGTAATGTCTGGTTGTAATGTCTGGTTGTAATGTCTGGTTGTAATGTCTGGTTGTAATGTCTGGTTGTAATGTCTGGTTGTAATGTCTGGTTGTAATGTCTGGTTGTAATGTTTGGTTGTAATGTCTGGTTGTAATGTTTGGTTGTAATGTCTGGTTGTAATGTTTGGTTGTGATGTTTGGTTGTAATGTTTGGTTGTAATGTCTGGTTGTAATGTCTGGTTGTAATGTCTGGTTGTAATGTCTGGTTGTAATGTCTGGTTGTAATGTTTGGTTGTAATGTTTGGTTGTAATGTTTGGTTGTGATGTTTGGTTGTAATGTTTGGTTGTGATGTCTGGTTGTAATGTTTGGTTGTAATGTTTGGTTGTAATGTCTGGTTGGAATGTTTGGTTGTAATGTTTGGTTGTAATGTCTGGTTGTAATGTTTGGTTGTAATGTTTGGTTGTAATGTCTGGTTGTAATGTTTGGTTGTAATGTTTGGTTGTGATGTTTGGTTGTAATGTTTGGTTGTAATGTTTGGTTGTAATGTCTGGTTGGAATGTCTGGTTGTAATGTCTGGTTGTAATGTTTGGTTGTAATGTTTGGTTGTAATGTCTGGTTGTAATGTCTGGTTGTAATGTTTAGTTGTAATGTTTGGTTGTAATGTCTGGTTGTAATGTTTGGTTGTAATGTCTGGTTGTAATGTCTGGTTGTAATGTCTGGTTGTAATGTCTGGTTGTAATGTTTGGTTGTAATGTTTGTTGTAATGTTTGGTTGTAATGTCTGGTTGTAATGTCTGGTTGTAATGTTTGGTTGTAATGTTTGGTTGTAATGTTTGGTTGTAATGTTTGGTTGTAATGTCTGGTTGTAATGTCTGGTTGTAATGTCTGGTTGTAATGTCTGGTTGTAATGTCTGGTTGTAATGTCTGGTTGTAATGTTTGGTTGTAATGTCTGGTTGTAATGTCTGGTTGTAATGTTTGGTTGTAATGTTTGGTTGTAATGTTTGGTTGCAATGTTTGGTTGTAATGTCTGGTTGTAATATTTGGTTGTAATGTCTGGTTGTAATGTCTGGTTGTAATGTTTGGTTGTAATGTTTGGTTGTAATGTCTGGTTGTAATGTCTGGTTGTAATGTTTGGTTGTAATGTCTGGTTGTAATGTTTGGTTGTAATGTTTGGTTGTAATGTCTGGTTGTAATGTCTGGTTGTAATGTCTGGTTGTAATGTCTGGTTGTAATATCTGGTTGTAATGTCTGGTTGTAATGTCTGGTTGTAATGTTTGGTTGAAATGTTTGGTTGTAATGTCTGGTTGTAATGTCTGGTTGTAATGTCTGGTTGTAATGTCTGGTTGTAATGTTTGGTTGTAATGTCTGGTTGTAATGTCTGGTTGTAATGTCTGGTTGTAATGTCTGGTTGTAATGTTTGGTTGTAATGTTTGGTTGTAATGTCTGGTTGTAATGTCTGGTTGTAATGTCTGGTTGTAATGTCTGGTTGTAATGTCTGGTTGTAATGTCTGGTTGTAATGTCTGGTTGTAATGTTTGGTTGTAATGTTTGGTTGTATTGTTTGGTTGTAATGTCTGGTTGTAATGTCTGGTTGTAATGTCTGGTTGTAATGTCTGGTTGTAATGTCTGGTTGTAATGTCTGGTTGTAATGTTTGGTTGTAATGTCTGGTTGTAATGTCTGGTTGTAATGTCTGGTTGTAATGTCTGGTTGTAATGTCTGGTTGTAATGTCTGGTTGTAATGTCTGGTTGTAATGTCTGGTTGTAATGTCTGGTTGTAATGTTTGGTTGTAATGTCTGGTTGTAATGTTTGGTTGTAATGTCTGGTTGTAATGTTTGGTTGTGATGTTTGGTTGTAATGTTTGGTTGTAATGTCTGGTTGTAATGTCTGGTTGTAATGTCTGGTTGTAATGTCTGGTTGTAATGTCTGGTTGTAATGTTTGGTTGTAATGTTTGGTTGTAATGTTTGGTTGTGATGTTTGGTTGTAATGTTTGGTTGTGATGTCTGGTTGTAATGTTTGGTTGTAATGTTTGGTTGTAATGTCTGGTTGGAATGTTTGGTTGTAATGTTTGGTTGTAATGTCTGGTTGTAATGTTTGGTTGTAATGTTTGGTTGTAATGTCTGGTTGTAATGTTTGGTTGTAATGTTTGGTTGTGATGTTTGGTTGTAATGTTTGGTTGTAATGTTTGGTTGTAATGTCTGGTTGGAATGTCTGGTTGTAATGTCTGGTTGTAATGTTTGGTTGTAATGTTTGGTTGTAATGTCTGGTTGTAATGTCTGGTTGTAATGTTTAGTTGTAATGTTTGGTTGTAATGTCTGGTTGTAATGTTTGGTTGTAATGTCTGGTTGTAATGTCTGGTTGTAATGTCTGGTTGTAATGTCTGGTTGTAATGTTTGGTTGTAATGTTTGTTGTAATGCTTGGTTGTAATGTCTGGTTGTAATGTCTGGTTGTAATGTTTGGTTGTAATGTTTGGTTGTAATGTTTGGTTGTAATGTTTGGTTGTAATGTCTGGTTGTAATGTCTGGTTGTAATGTCTGGTTGTAATGTCTGGTTGTAATGTCTGGTTGTAATGTCTGGTTGTAATGTCTGGTTGTAATGTCTGGTTGTAATGTTTGGTTGTAATGTCTGGTTGTAATGTCTGGTTGTAATGTCTGGTTGTAATGTCTGGTTGTAATGTTTGGTTGTAATGTTTGTTGTAATGTTTGGTTGTAATGTCTGGTTGTAATGTCTGGTTGTAATGTTTGGTTGTAATGTTTGGTTGTAATGTTTGGTTGTAATGTTTGGTTGTAATGTCTGGTTGTAATGTCTGGTTATAATGTCTGGTTGTAATGTTTGGTTGTAATGTCTGGTTGTAATGTCTGGTTGTAATGTTTGTTGTAATGTCTGGTTGTAATGTTTGTTGTAATGTCTGGTTGTAATGTCTGGTTGTAATGTCTGGTTGTAATGTCTGGTTGTAATGTTTGGTTGTAATGTCTGGTTGTAATGTCTGGTTGTAATGTCTGGCTGTAATGTCTGGTTGTAATGTCTGGTTGTAATGTCTGGTTGTAATGTCTGGTTGTAATGTCTGGTTGTAATGTCTGGTTGTAATGTCTGGTTGTAATGTCTGGCTGTAATGTCTGGTTGTAATGTCTGGTTGTAATGTCTGGTTGTAATGTCTGGTTGTAATGTCTGGTTGTAATGTCTGGTTATAATGTCTGGTTGTAATGTCTGGTTGTAATGTCTGGTTGTAATGTCCGGTTGTAATGTCTGGTTGTAATATCTGGTTGTAAATTCTGGTTGTAATGTCTGGTTGTAAATTCTGGTTGTAATGTCTGGTTGTAATGTCTGGTTGTAAATTCTGGTTGTAATGTCTGGTTGTAATGTCTGGTTGTAATGTCTGGTTGTAATGTCTGGTTGTAATGTCTGGTTGTAATGTCTGGTTGTAATGTCTGGTTGTAATGTCTGGTTGTAATGTCTGGTTGTAATGTCTGGTTGTAATGTCTGGTTGTAATGTCTGGTTGTAATGTTTGGTTGTAATGTTTGGTTGTAATGTCTGGTTGTAATGTCTGGTTGTAATGTCTGGTTGTAATGTTTGGTTGTAATGTCTGGTTGTAATGTCTGGTTGTAATGTTTGTTGTAATGTCTGGTTGTAATGTTTGTTGTAATGTCTGGTTGTAATGTCTGGTTGTAATGTCTGGTTGTAATGTCTGGTTGTAATGTTTGGTTGTAATGTCTGGTTGTAATGTCTGGTTGTAATGTCTGGCTGTAATGTCTGGTTGTAATGTCTGGTTGTAATGTCTGGTTGTAATGTCTGGTTGTAATGTCTGGTTGTAATGTCTGGTTGTAATGTCTGGTTGTAATGTCTGGCTGTAATGTCTGGTTGTAATGTCTGGTTGTAATGTCTGGTTGTAATGTCTGGTTGTAATGTCTGGTTGTAATGTCTGGTTATAATGTCTGGTTGTAATGTCTGGTTGTAATGTCTGGTTGTAATGTCCGGTTGTAATGTCTGGTTGTAATATCTGGTTGTAAATTCTGGTTGTAATGTCTGGTTGTAAATTCTGGTTGTAATGTCTGGTTGTAATGTCTGGTTGTAAATTCTGGTTGTAATGTCTGGTTGTAATGTCTGGTTGTAATGTCTGGTTGTAATGTCTGGTTGTAATGTCTGGTTGTAATGTCTGGTTGTAATGTCTGGTTGTAATGTCTGGTTGTAATGTCTGGTTGTAATGTCTGGTTGTAATGTCTGGTTGTAATGTCTGGTTGTAATGTCTGGTTGTAATGTCTGGTTGTAATGTTTGGTTGTAATGTTTGGTTGTAATGTCTGGTTGTAATGTCTGGTTGTAATGTCTGGTTGTAATGTTTGGTTGTAATGTCTGGTTGTAATGTCTGGTTGTAATGTCTGGTTGTAATGTTTGGTTGTAATGTCTGGTTGTAATGTTTGGTTGTAATGTCTGGTTGTAATGTCTGGTTGTAATGTCTGGTTGTAATGTCTGGTTGTAATGTCTGGTTGTAATGTCTGGTTGTAATGTCTGGTTGTAATGTCTGGTTGTAATGTTTGTTGTAATGTCTGGTTGTAATGTCTGGTTGTAATGTCTGGTTGTAATGTGGCTGGTCTGGGTTCTCTGCCCAGTATGGCTGGTCTGGGTTCTCTGCCCAGTATGGCTGGTCTGGGTTCTCTGTCTGCCCAGTATGGCTGGTCTGGGTTCTCTGTCTGCCCAGTATGGCTGGCCTGGGTTCTCTGTCTGCCCAGTATGGCTGGTCTGGGTTCTCTGTCTGCCCAGTATGACTGGTCTGGGTTCTCTGTCTGCCCAGTATGGCTGGTCTGGGTTCTCTGTCTGCACAGTATGACTTCTCTGGGTTCTCTGTCTGCCCAGTATGGCTGGTCTGGGTTCTCTGCCCAGTATGACTGGTCTGGGTTCTCTGTCTTCCCAGTATGGCTGGTCTGGGTTCTCTGTCTGCCCAGTATGGCTGGTCTGGGTTCTTTGTCTGCCCAGTATGGCTGGTCTGGGTTCTCTGCCCAGTATGACTGGTCTGGGTTCTCTGTCTGCCCAGTATGGCTGGTCTGGGTTCTCTGTCTGCCCAGTATGGCTGGTCTGGGTTCTCTGTCTGCCCAGTATGGCTGGTCTGTGTTCTCTGCCCAGTATGGCTGGTCTGGGTTCTCTGCCCAGTATGGCTGGTCTGGGTTCTCTGCCCAGTATGGCTGGTCTGGGTTCTCTGCCCAGTATGGCTGGTCTGGGTTCTCTGCCCAGTATGACTGGTCTGGGTTCTCTGTCTGCTCAGTATGACTGGTCTGGGTTCTCTGTCTGCCCAGTATGGCTGGTCTGGGTTCTCTGTCTGCCCAGTATGGCTGGTCTGGGTTCTCTGTCTGCCCAGTATGGCTGGTCTGGGTTCTCTGCCCAGTATGGCTGGTCTGGGTTCTCTGCCCAGTATGGCTGGTCTGGGTTCTCTGCCCAGTATGGCTTTTCTGGGTTCTCTGTCTGCCCAGTATGGCTGGTCTGGGTTCTCTGCCCAGTATGGCTGGTCTGGTTTCTCTGCCCAGTATGGCTGGTCTGGTTTCTCTGCCCAGTATGGCTGGTCTGGGTTCTCTGCCCAGTATGGCTGGTCTGGGTTCTCTGCCCAGTATGGCTGGTCTGGGTTCTCTGCCCAGTATGGCTGGTCTGGGTTCTCTGCCCAGTATGGCTGGTCTGGGTTCTCTGCCCAGTATGGCTGGTCTGGGTTCTCTGCCCAGTATGGCTGGTCTGGGTTCTCTGCCCAGTATGGCTGGTCTGGGTTCTCTGCCCAGTATGGCTGGTCTGGGTTCTCTGCCCAGTATGGCTGGTCTGGGTTCTCTGCCCAGTATGGCTGGTCTGGGTTCTCTGCCCAGTATGGCTGGTCTGGGTTCTCTGCCCAGTATGGCTGGTCTGGGTTCTCTGCCCAGTATGGCTGGTCTGGGTTCTCTGCCCAGTGTGGCTGGTCTGGGTTCTCTGCCCAGTATGGCTGGTCTGGGTTCTCTGCCCAGTGTGGCTGGTCTGGGTTCTCTGCCCAGTATGGCTGGTCTGGGTTCTCTGCCCAGTATGGCTGGTCTGGGTTCTCTGCCCAGTATGGCTGGTCTGGGTTCTCTGCCCAGTATGGCTGGTCTGGGTTCTCTGCCCAGTATGGCTGGTCTGGGTTCTCTGCCCAGTATGGCTGGTCTGGGTTCTCAGTATGGCTGGTCTGGGTTCTCTGCCCAGTATGGCTGGTCTGGGTTCTCTGCCCAGTATGGCTGGTCTGGGTTCTCTGCCCAGTATGGCTGGTCTGGGTTCTCTGCCCAGTATAGCTGGTCTGGGTTCTCTGCCCAGTATCGCTGGTCTGGGTTCTCTGCCCAGTATGGCTGGTCTGGGTTCTCTGCCCAGTATGGCTGGTCTGGGTTCTCTGCCCAGTATGGCTGGTCTGGGTTCTCTGCCCAGTATGGCTGGTCTGGGTTCTCTGCCCAGTATGGCTGGTCTGGGTTCTCTGCCCAGTATGGCTGGTCTGGGTTCTCTGCCCAGTATGGCTGGTCTGGGTTCTCTGCCCAGTATGGCTGGTCTGGGTTCTCTGCCCAGTATGGCTGGTCTGGGTTCTCTGCCCAGTATGGCTGGTCTGGGTTCTCTGCCCAGGCGGGCTGGTCTGGGTTCTCTGCCCAGTATGGCTGGTCTGGGTTCTCTGCCCAGTATGGCTGGTCTGGGTTCTCTGCCCAGTATGGCTGGTCTGGGTTCTCTGCCCAGTATGGCTGGTCTGGGTTCTCTGCCCAGTATGGCTGGTCTGGGTTCTCTGCCCAGTATGGCTGGTCTGGGTTCTCTGCCCAGTATGGCTGGTCTGGGTTCTCTGCCCAGTATGGCTGGTCTGGGTTCTCTGCCCAGTATGGCTGGTCTGGGTTCTCTGCCCAGTATGGCTGGTCTGGGTTCTCTGCCCAGTATGGCTGGTCTGGGTTCTCTGCCCAGTATGGCTGGTCTGGGTTCTCTGCCCAGTATGGCTGGTCTGGGTTCTCTGCCCAGTATGGCTGGTCTGGGTTCTCTGCCCAGTATGGCTGGTCTGGGTTCTCTGCCCAGTATGGCTGGTCTGGGTTCTCTGCCCAGTATGGCTGGTCTGGGTTCTCTGCCCAGTATGGCTGGTCTGGGTTCTCTGCCCAGTATGGCTGGTCTGGGTTCTCTGCCCAGTATGGCTGGTCTGGGTTCTCTGCCCAGTATGGCTGGTCTGGGTTCTCTGCCCAGTATGGCTGGTCTGGGTTCTCTGCCCAGTATGGCTGGTCTGGGTTCTCTGCCCAGTATGGCTGGTCTGGGTTCTCTGCCCAGTATGGCTGGTCTGGGTTCTCTGCCCAGTATGGCTGGTCTGGGTTCTCTGCCCAGTATGGCTGGTCTGGGTTCTCTGCCCAGTATGGCTGGTCTGGGTTCTCTGCCCAGGCTGGTCTGGGTTCTCTGCCCAGTATGGCTGGTCTGGGTTTCTGCCCAGTATGGCTGGTCTGGGTTCTCTGCCCAGTATGGCTGGTCTGGGTTCTCTGCCCAGTATGGCTGGTCTGGGTTCTCTGCCCAGTATGGCTGGTCTGGGTTCTCTGCCCAGTATGGCTGGTCTGGGTTCTCTGCCCAGTATGGCTGGTCTGGGTTCTCTGCCCAGTATGGCTGGTCTGGGTTATCTGGCTGGTCGGGGTTCTCTGCCCAGTATGGCTGGTCTGGGTTCTCTGCCCAGTATGGCTGGTCTGGGTTCTCTGCCCAGTATGGCTGGTCTGGGTTCTCTGCCCAGTATGGCTGGTCTGGGTTCTCTGCCCAGTATGGCTGGTCTGGGTTCTCTGCCCAGTATGGCTGGTCTGGGTTCTCTGCCCAGTATGGCTGGTCTGGGTTCTCTGCCCAGTATGGCTGGTCTGGGTTCTCTGCCCAGTATGGCTGGTCTGGGTTCTCTGCCCAGTATGGCTGGTCTGGGTTCTCTGCCCAGTATGGCTGGTCTGGGTTCTCTGCCCAGTATGGCTGGTCTGGGTTCTCTGCCCAGTATGGCTGGTCTGGGTTCTCTGCCCAGTATGGCTGGTCTGGGTTCTCTGCCCAGTATGGCTGGTCTGGGTTCTCTGCCCAGTATGGCTGGTCTGGGTTCTCTGCCCAGTATGGCTGGTCTGGGTTCTCTGCCCAGTATGGCTGGTCTGGGTTCTCTGCCCAGTATGGCTGGTCTGGGTTCTCTGCCCAGTATGGCTGGTCTGGGTTCTCTGCCCAGTATGGCTGGTCTGGGTTCTCTGCCCAGTATGGCTGGTCTGGGTTCTCTGCCCAGTATGGCTGGTCTGGGTTCTCTGCCCAGTATGGCTGGTCTGGGTTCTCTGCCCAGTATGGCTGGTCTGGGTTCTCTGCCCAGTATGGCTGGTCTGGGTTCTCTGCCCAGTATGGCTGGTCTGGGTTCTCTGCCCAGTATGGCTGGTCTGGGTTCTCCCAGTATGGCTGGTCTGGGTTCTCTGCCCAGTATGGCTGGTCTGGGTTCTCTGCCCAGTATGGCTGGTCTGGGTTCTCTGCCCAGTATGGCTGGTCTGGGTTCTCTGCCCAGTATGGCTGGTCTGGGTTCTCTGCCCAGTATGGCTGGTCTGGGTTCTCTGCCCAGTCTGGCTGGTCTGGGTTCTCTGCCCAGTATGGCTGGTCTGGGTTCTCTGCCCAGTATGGCTGGTCTGGGTTCTCTGCCCAGTATGGCTGGTCTGGGTTCTCTGCCCAGTATGGCTGGTCTGGGTTCTCTGCCCAGTATGGCTGGTCTGGGTTCTCTGCCCAGTATGGCTGGTCTGGGTTCTCTATGGCTGGTCTGGGTTCTCTGCCCAGTATGGCTGGTCTGGGTTCTCTGCCCAGTATGGCTGGTCTGGGTTCTCTGCCCAGTATGGCTGGTCTGGGTTCTCTGCCCAGTATGGCTGGTCTGGGTTCTCTGCCCAGTATGGCTGGTCTGGGTCTGCCCAGGGCTGGTCTCTGCCCAGTATGGCTGGTCTGGGTTCTCTGCCCAGTATGGCTGGTCTGGGTATCTCTGCCCAGTATGGCTGGTCTGGGTTCTCTGCCCAGTATGGCTGGTCTGGGTTCTCTGCCCAGTATGGCTGGTCTGGGTTCTCTGCCCAGTATGGCTGGTCTGGGTTCTCTGCCCAGTATGGCTGGTCTGGGTTCTCTGCCCAGTATGGCTGGTCTGGGTTCTCTGCCCAGTATGGCTGGTCTGGGTTCTCTGCCCAGTATGGCTGGTCTGGGTTCTCTGCCCAGTATGGCTGGTCTGGGTTCTCTGCCCAGTATGGCTGGTCTGGGTTCTCTACCCAGTATGGCTGGTCTGGGTTCTCTGCCCAGTATGGCTGGTCTGGGTTCTCTGCCCAGTATGGCTGGTCTGGGTTCTCTGCCCAGTATGGCTGGTCTGGGTTCTCTGCCCAGTATGGCTGGTCTGGGTTCTCTGCCCAGTATGGCTGGTCTGGGTTCTCTGCCCAGTATGGCTGGTCTGGGTTCTCTGCCCAGTATGGCTGGTCTGGGTTCTCTGCCCAGTATGGCTGGTCTGGGTTCTCTGCCCAGTATGGCTGGTCTGGGTTCTCTGCCCAGTATGGCTGGTCTGGGTTCTCTGCCCAGTATGGCTGGTCTGGGTTCTCTGCCCAGTATGGCTGGTCTGGGTTCTCTGCCCAGTATGGCTGGTCTGGGTTCTCTGCCCAGTATGGCTGGTCTGGGCCCAGGATGGCTGGTCTGGGTTCTCTGCCCAGTATGGCTGGTCTGGGTTCTCTGCCCAGTATGGCTGGTCTGGGTTCTCTGCCCAGTATGGCTGGTCTGGGTTCTCTGCCCAGTATGGCTGGTCTGGGTTCTCTGCCCAGTATGGCTGGTCTGGGTTCTCTGCCCAGTATGGCTGGTCTGGGTTCTCTGCCCAGTATGGCTGGTCTGGGTTCTCTGCCCAGTATGGCTGGTCTGGGTTCTCTGCCCAGTATGGCTGGTCTGTTCTCTGCCCAGTATGGCTGGTCTGGGTTCTCTGCCCAGTATGGCTGGTCTGGGTTCTCTGCCCAGTATGGCTGGTCTGGGTTCTCTGCCCAGTATGGCTGGTCTGGGTTCTCTGCCCAGTATGGCTGGTCTGGGTTCTCTGCCCAGTATGGCTGGTCTGGGTTCTCTGCCCAGTATGGCTGGTCTGGGTTCTCTACCCAGTATGGCTGGTCTGGGTTCTCTGCCCAGTATGGCTGGTCTGGGTTCTCTGCCCAGTATGGCTGGTCTGGGTTCTCTGCCCAGTATGGCTGGTCTGGGTTCTCTGCCCAGTATGGCTGGTCTGGGTTCTCTGCCCAGTATGGCTGGTCTGGGTTCTCTGCCCAGTATGGCTGGTCTGGGTTCTCTGCCCAGTATGGCTGGTCTGGGTTCTCTGCCCAGTATGGCTGGTCTGGGTTCTCTGCCCAGTATGGCTGGTCTGGGTTCTCTGCCCAGTATGGCTGGTCTGGGTTCTCTGCCCAGTATGGCTGGTCTGGGTTCTCTGCCCAGTATGGCTGGTCTGGGTTCTCTGCCCAGTATGGCTGGTCTGGGTTCTCTGCCCAGTATGGCTGGTCTGGGTTCTCTGCCCAGTATGGCTGGTCTGGGTTCTCTGCCCAGTATGGCTGGTCTGGGTTCTCTACCCAGTATGGCTGGTCTGGGTTCTCTACCCAGTATGGCTGGTCTGGGTTCTCTGCCCAGTATGGCTGGTCTGGGTTCTCTGCCCAGTATGGCTGGTCTGGGTTCTCTGCCCAGTATGGCTGGTCTGGGTTCTCTGCCCAGTATGGCTGGTCTGGGTTCTCTACCCAGTATGGCTGGTCTGGGTTCTCTGCCCAGTATGGCTGGTCTGGGTTCTCTGCCCAGTATGGCTGGTCTGGGTTCTCTGCCCAGTATGGCTGGTCTGGGTTCTCTGCCCAGTATGGCTGGTCTGGGTTCTCTGCCCAGTATGGCTGGTCTGGGTTCTCTACCCAGTATGGCTGGTCTGGGTTCTCTGCCCAGTATTGCTGGTCTGGGTTCTCTGCCCAGTATGGCTGGTCTGGGTTCTCTGCCCAGTATGGCTGGTCTGGGTTCTCTGCCCAGTATGGCTGGTCTGGGTTCTCTGCCCAGTATGGCTGGTCTGGGTTCTCTGCCCAGTATGGCTGGTCTGGGTTCTCTGCCCAGTATGGCTGGTCTGGGTTCTCTGCCCAGTATGGCTGGTCTGGGTTCTCTGCCCAGTATGGGTGGTCTGGGTTCTCTACCCAGTATGGCTGGTCTGGGTTCTCTGCCCAGTATGGCTGGTCTGGGTTCTCTGCCCAGTATGGCTGGTCTGGGTTCTCTGCCCAGTATGGCTGGTCTGGGTTCTCTGCCAAGTATGGCTGGTCTGGGTTCTCTGCCCAGTATGGCTGGTCTGGGTTCTCTGCCCAGTATGGCTGGTCTGGGTTCTCTGCCCAGTATGGCTGGTCTGGGTTCTCTACCCAGTATGGCTGGTCTGGGTTCTCTACCCAGTATGGCTGGTCTGGGTTCTCTGCCCAGTATGGCTGGTCTGGGTTCTCTGCCCAGTATGGCTGGTCTGGGTTCTCTGCCCAGTATGGCTGGTCTGGGTTCTCTGCCCAGTATGGCTGGTCTGGGTTCTCTGCCCAGTATGGCTGGTCTGGGTTCTCTGCCCAGTATGGCTGGTCTGGGTTCTCTGCCCAGTATGGCTGGTCTGGGTTCTCTGCCCAGTATGGCTGGTCTGGGTTCTCTGCCCAGTATGGCTGGTCTGGGTTCTCTGCCCAGTATGGCTGGTCTGGGTTCTCTGCCCAGTATGGCTGGTCTGGGTTCTCTGCCCAGTATGGCTGGTCTGGGTTCTCTGCCCAGTATGGCTGGTCTGGGTTCTCTGCCCAGTATGGCTGGTCTGGGTTCTCTGCCCAGTATGGCTGGTCTGGGTTCTCTGCCCAGTATGGCTGGTCTGGGTTCTCTGCCCAGTATGGCTGGTCTGGGTTCTCTACCCAGTATGGCTGGTCTGGGTTCTCTGCCCAGTATGGCTGGTCTGGGTTCTCTGCCCAGTATGGCTGGTCTGGGTTCTCTGCCCAGTATGGCTGGTCTGGGTTCTCTACCCAGTATGGCTGGTCTTCGTGTACTCGAGGATCACAATTAGTCTGCTGAGAGTTACTCTCTGCTATTACCTCTGTTCTGTTCTGGTAGTTAATGCTGTGCTAGTTGATGATTAACACCTGGGTAGTTCAGTGTTGAATGACTTGTTCAGTCAGAGGCAACAGGAGGTAATCGGTCTGTTTATCTTCGAGAAGTGGTATTTCTGGTGTTGTATTGTTCGGTCTGTAGAAATGTTGATCTCTCTGGTCTGTAGTAATATTGACCTATATGGTCTGTAGTAATGTTGACCTCTCCGGTCTGTAGTAATGTTGACCTCTCTGGTCTGTAGTAATGTTGACCTCTCTAGTCTGTAGTAATGTTGATCTCTCTGGTCTGTAGTAATGTTGATCTCTCTAGTCTGTAGTAATGTTGATCTCTCTGGTCTGTAGTAATATTGACCTATATGGTCTGTAGTAATGTTGATCTCTCTGGTCTGTAGTAATGTTGGCCTCTATGGTCTGTAGTAATGTTGATCTCTCTGGTCTGTAGTAATGTTGATCTCTCTAGTCTGTAGTAATGTTGATCTCTCTGGTCTGTAGTAATATTGACCTATATGGTCTGTAGTAATGTTGATCTCTATGGTCTGTAGAAATGTTGATCTCTCTGGTCTGTAGTAATATTGACCTATATGGTCTGTAGTAATGTTGACCTCTATGGTCTGTAGTAATGTTGACCTCTATGGTCTGTAGTAATGTTGATCTCTCTAGTCTGTACTAATGTTGACCTCTCTGGTCTGTAGAAATGTTGATCTCTCTGGTCTGTAGTAATGTTGACCTCTATGGTCTGTAGTAATGTTGACCTATATGGTCTGTAGTAATGTTGACCTCTATGGTCTGTAGTAATGTTGACCTCTATGGTCTGTAGTAATGTTGACCTATATGGTCTGTAGTAATGTTGACCTCTATGGTCTGTAGTAATGTTGATCTCTCTGGTCTGTAGTAATGTTGATCTCTCTGGTCTGTAGTAATGTTGACCTCTATGGTCTGTAGTAATGTTGACCTCTATGGTCTGTAGTAATGTTGATCTCTCTAGTCTGTAGTAATGTTGACCTCTCTGGTCTGTAGTAATGTTGATCTCTCTGGTCTGTAGTAATGTTGACCTCTATGGTCAGTAGTAATGTTGATCTCTCTGGTCTGTAGTAATGTTGACCTCTATGGTCAGTAGTAATGTTGATCTCTCTGGTCTGTAGTAATGTTGACCTCTATGGTCTGTAGTAATGTTGACCTCTATGGTCTGTAGTAATGTTGACCTCTATGGTCTGTTGTAATGTTGACCTCTATGGTCTGTAGTAATGTTGACCTCTATGGTCTGTAGTAATGTTGACCTCTATGGTCTGTAGTAATGTTGATCTCTATGGTCTGTTGTAATGTTGACCTCTATGGTCTGTAGTAATGTTGACCTCTATGGTCTGTAGTAATGTTGACCTCTATGGTCTGTAGTAATGTTGACCTCTATGGTCTGTAGTAATGTTGATCTCTATGGTCTGTAGTAATGTTGACCTCCATGGTCTGTAGTAATGTTGACCTCTATGGTCTGTAGTAATGTTGACCTCTATGGTCTGTAGTAATGTTGACCTCTATGGTCTGTAGTAATGTTGACCTCCATGGTCTGTAGTAATGTTGACCTCTATGGTCTGTATTAATGTTGATCTCTCTGGTCTGTTGAAATGTTGACCTCTCTGGTCTGTAATAATGTTGACCTCCATGGTCTGTTGTAATGTTGACCTCTCTGGTCTGTAGTAATGTTGACCTCCATGGTCTGTAGTAATGTTGACCTCTATGGTCTGTAGTAATGTTGACCTCTATGGTCTGTAGTAATGTTGACCTCTCTGGTCTGTAGTAATGTTGACCTCCATGGTCTGTAGTAATGTTGATCTCTCTGGTCTGTTGTAATGTTGACCTCTCTGGTCTGTAGTAATGTTGACCTCTCTGGTCTGTTGTAATGTTGACCTCTCTGGTCTGTAGTAATGTTGACCTCCATGGTCTGTAGTAATGTTGACCTCTATGGTTTGTAGTAATGTTGACCTCTATGGTCGGTAGTAATATTGACCTATATGGTCTGTAGTAATGTTGACCTCTCTGGTCTGTAGTAATGTTGACTTCTATGGTCTGTAGTAATGTTGACCTCTATGGTCTGTAGTAATGTTGACCTCTATGGTCTGTAGTAATGTTGACCTCTCTAGTCTTTAGTAATGGCAATATAAACACAAATGCAGTATAATGTGATCCTTTATTGACTACGTTTCGCCCACACAGTGGGTTTTTTCAAGTCACAAACAGAACTTCCTGGGGTGGAAGGAACGCGAGTATTTATAGTCCGGCTGAGGTCAGGTGAAGAATGCTGCATCTGATGATGTACCGAGTTGGGTTGTAGAGTCTAAAAACTTGGGTAGCTTGGAAAGGAGACTGGACAAGTTGGTGAGCAGACCTTCTACAGTGTTCTTATGTGGGATAGCGATGAAGAAGTTTCTTGGCAAGTGGTTCAGCTATGTTATAGAAGCCACTATTCTGGTTGAAGTTGTCGGATATAGAAATAAGTGATGATTCCAGGATTCTTCGGTATTGAGTGTTGTCTTCTGTGGCGATAAGTCTTGAGTTTCTGTAGTTTATCAAGTGGTTGTGTGAATTACGGTGTTGTACGCAGGCATTCCTTGTGTCGTCAGACCTGCTTGCGTATTGGTGTTCTGAAATACGTGTTTGGAGGTCCCTTGATGTTTCGCCCACGTATAACTTGTTGCAGTCATTACAAGGGATTATGTATACCCCTGCAGAGGATGGAGGCTTGTCCTGCCTACTACTGGTGATGTCCTTGATGGTCGTGGTTGTGGAGGTAGATACTTGGAATGATGTTTTGGCAAAGATGTTGGAAACATGTTTGGCAATGGAGTTGGTGGGAAGGACTATGTATCTCTTCTCGGCAGTGTCTTCTCTGGGTGTGTTGAAGATGTTTAGTGCTCGCCGTCTGCAGTCTCTGATGAAGTGACGAGGATAGTGGAGTTTGGAAAATACCTGTTCAATTATAGTGCATTCTTCCTCAAGGAACTCGTTGCTGCAGATTCTGAGTGCACGCAGGAAGAAGCCTATAATTACACCACGTTTGGTTTTGGTGTCGTGGTGAGAGTAGAAGTGGAGAAGATCGTTTTGGTTGGTGGGTTTTCGATAGACTTTAAAACGAAGTTCGTGGTCAGCTTTGCAGAGTAGAACATCAAGGAAAGGAAGAGTGTTGTCGACCTCTTCTTCAAGTGTGAACTGGATTGAAGGCTCGACCTGGTTGAGCTTGTCTTGGAGAGCTTGAACGTTGAAGCGTTTAGGAGTTATGAGGAGAATGTCGTCAACATAACGGAGCCAGGTGACAGACGAAGGAATAATGGTGGAGAAACGTTCGGCTTCTAGATGTTCCATGTATAGGTTCGCTAGGACTGCACTGAGTGGCGAACCCATGGGTAGTCCAAAAGTCTGCTGAAAGAGGTGATTTTCAAAAGAGAAACACGTAAAGCCAACACATAGTTCAACCACGTCGATGAAGTCGCTGGCTGGAATGGGAAGATCAAGTGAATCGTCAATTTTCTTGCGCAAGAGATCGATGGCTTGTTTAGTAGGTACTTTAGTGAATAGGGAAGTCACGTCAAGGCTGGAAAGTTTCTTGTTCCTGATGTTGATGTTGCGAATGCGATTGAGAAGATCACCTGAGTGTTTGAGATGTGCTGGACTGATAGTGCCCAAGAGTTTCGAGAGGTGTTTGGCGAGAATTCCTGAGAGCTTGTGGGGAGCACTGCCTATTCCCGAGGATATGGGCCTCAGTGGGATACCAGCTTACTCACTTCGCAACAGACACAATTTTCTTCGTGACTGCATCCAAGAAATGGTCTTACCAAGATCTACTCCTCCTCAAATTGCCAACATCAAACCACCTTTCTCCGCTACAGCTCGGACCTACCTTGAAGAGTGTGCAGATGACTTAAACAATGCTACAAAGGAAGCTTTTCTCCAAGCCAGAACACTAGGCACAACACTCCGGGGCAACATGAACAGACGCACAGCCGAAATCATTCGCAGCAGAGTTACCACAGCGAATGTTCAACAGAAGATCAGACTTACTAGGAAACTACAAACACTCTGCGATAATAGTAATTGGAAAAGTTTAGGAAGACCTGAAATTATTCAAAATCTTTCATCTCGTCCACTGTCAACCACAGAAACTGAAGCCCTCAGCTTAGGCCTCAAATTCGCAACAGGAATTACGAAACCAAAACAAGACCTCAATTTCATCGCCAAAAACTACAGACACAATGACTCCGACTTCCAAAAAGGCTATCTTCAAGGCATCATCTCAGCAGTCATCTCAACACGCAGCTCCCCAGTCATACCCCGACGTTACATCAATGCACTCAAAGGTTTAGCAGAAGACACGACCATCAGGGTCACCACCGCTGATAAAGGAGGTGGTGTTGTTATCATGAACACTGACGATTACAGGAACAAAATGCTCAATCTACTTAATGACCCAGATACCTACAAACCTCTCACAACTAACCAAGTGGACAACCTTACTAAAACTTTTCTTCAAAGGACTCGCCGCATTCTGAGGAGCTCAGAACAAGGGAAGAAACTTCTGCACACCATGCCCAGCAACCCCAGACCTGCCAGAATGTACGGCCTGCCAAAGACTCACAAGCCTGGTATCCCACTGAGGCCCATATCCTCGGGAATAGGCAGTGCTCCCCACAAGCTCTCAGGAATTCTCGCCAAACACCTCTCGAAACTCTTGGGCACTATCAGTCCAGCACATCTCAAACACTCAGGTGATCTTCTCAATCGCATTCGCAACATCAACATCAGGAACAAGAAACTTTCCAGCCTTGACGTGACTTCCCTATTCACTAAAGTACCTACTAAACAAGCCATCGATCTCTTGCGCAAGAAAATTGACGATTCACTTGATCTTCCCATTCCAGCCAGCGACTTCATCGACCTGGTTGAACTATGTGTTGGCTTTACGTGTCTCTCTTTTGAAAATCACCTCTTTCAGCAGACTTTTGGACTACCCATGGGTTCGCCACTCAGTGCAGTCCTAGCGAACCTATACATGGAACATCTAGAAGCCGAACGTTTCTCCACCATTATTCCTTCGTCTGTCACCTGGCTCCGTTATGTTGACGACATTCTCCTCATAACTCCTAAACGCTTCAACGTTCAAGCTCTCCAAGACAAGCTCAACCAGGTCGAGCCTTCAATCCAGTTCACACTTGAAGAAGAGGTCGACAACACTCTTCCTTTCCTTGATGTTCTACTCTGCAAAGCTGACCACGAACTTCGTTTTAAAGTCTATCGAAAACCCACCAACCAAAACGATCTTCTCCACTTCTACTCTCACCACGACACCAAAACCAAACGTGGTGTAATTATAGGCTTCTTCCTGCGTGCACTCAGAATCTGCAGCAACGAGTTCCTTGAGGAAGAATGCACTATGATTGAACAGGTATTTTCCAAACTCCACTATCCTCGTCACTTCATCAGAGACTGCAGACGGCGAGCACTAAACATCTTCAACACACCCAGAGAAGACACTGCCGAGAAGAGATACATAGTCCTTCCCACCAACTCCATTGCCAAACATGTTTCCAACATCTTTGCCAAAACATCATTCCAAGTATCTACCTCCACAACCACGACCATCAAGGACATCACCAGTAGTAGGCAGGACAAGCCTCCATCCTCTGCAGGGGTATACATAATCCCTTGTAATGACTGCAACAAGTTATACGTGGGCGAAACATCAAGGGACCTCCAAACACGTATTTCAGAACACCAATACGCAAGCAGGTCTGACGACACAAGGAATGCCTGCGTACAACACCGTAATTCACACAACCACTTGATAAACTACAGAAACTCAAGACTTATCGCCACAGAAGACAACACTCAATACCGAAGAATCCTGGAATCATCACTTATTTCTATATCCGACAACTTCAACCAGAATAGTGGCTTCTATAACATAGCTGAACCACTTGCCAAGAAACTTCTTCATCGCTATCCCACATAAGAACACTGTAGAAGGTCTGCTCACCAACTTGTCCAGTCTCCTTTCCAAGCTACCCAAGTTTTTAGACTCTACAACCCAACTCGGTACATCATCAGATGCAGCATTCTTCACCTGACCTCAGCCGGACTATAAATACTCGCGTTCCTTCCACCCCAGGAAGTTCTGTTTGTGACTTGAAAAAGCCCACTGTGTGGGCGAAACGTAGTCAATAAAGGATCACATTATACTGCATTTGTGTTTATATTGCCATTGTGTCGGTATTTTATACCATTTATTTCCAGTCTTTAGTAATGTTGACCTCTATGGTCTGTAGTAATGTTGACCTCTATGGTCTGTAGTAATGTTGACCTCTCTGGTCTGTAGTAATGTTGACCTCTATGGTCTGTAGTAATGTTGACCTCTATGGTCTGTAGTAATGTTGACCTCTATGGTCTGTAGTAATGTTGACCTCTATGGTCTGTAGTAATGTTGACCTCTCTGGTCTGTAGTAATGTTGACTTCTATGGTCTCTAGTAATGTTGACCTCTATGGTCTGTAGTAATGTTGACCTCTATGGTCTGTAATAATGTTGACCTCTATGGTCTGTAGTAATGTTGACCTCTATGGTCTGTAGTAATGTTGACCTCTATGGTCTGTAGTAATGTTGACCTCTATGGTCTGTAATAATGTTGACCTCTATGGTCTGTAGTAATGTTGACCTCTATGGTCTGTAGTAATGTTGACCTCTATGGTCTGTAGTAATGTTGACCTCTATGGTCTGTAGTAATGTTGACCTCTATGGTCTGTTGTAATGTTGACCTCTATGGTCTGTAGTAATGTTGACCTCTATGGTCTGTAGTAATGTTGACTTCTATGGTCTGTAGTAATGTTGACCTCTATGGTCTGTAGTAATGTTGACCTCCATGGTCTGTAATAATGTTGACCTCTATGGTCTGTAGTAATGTTGACCTCTATGGTCTGTAGTAATGTTGACCTCTATGGTCTGTAGTAATGTTGACCTCTATGGTCTGTAGTAATGTTGACCTCCATGGTCTGTAGTAATGTTGACCTCCATGGTCTGTAGTAATGTTGACCTCCATGGTCTGTAGTAATGTTGACCTCCATGGTCTGTAGTAATGTTGACCTCCATGGTCTGTAGTAATGTTGACCTCTATGGTCTGTAGTAATGTTGACCTCTATGGTCTGTAGTAATGTTGACCTCTATGGTCTGTAGTAATGTTGACCTCTATGGTCTGTAGTAATGTTGACCTCTATGGTCTGTAGTAATGTTGACCTCTATGGTCTGTAGTAATGTTGACCTCTATGGTCTGTAGTAATGTTGACCTCTATGGTCTGTAGTAATGTTGACTTCTATGGTCTGTAGTAATGTTGACCTCTATGGTCTGTAGTAATGTTGACCTCCATGGTCTGTAGTAATGTTGACCTCTATGGTCTGTAGTAATGTTGACCTCCATGGTCTGTAGTAATGTTGACCTCCATGGTCTGTAGTAATGTTGACCTCCATGGTCTGTAGTAATGTTGACCTCCATGGTCTGTAGTAATGTTGACCTCTATGGTCTGTAGTAATGTTGACCTCTATGGTCTGTAGTAATGTTGACCTCTATGGTCTGTAGTAATGTTGACCTCTATGGTCTGTAGTAATGTTGACTTCTATGGTCTGTAGTAATGTTGACCTCTATGGTCTGTAGTAATGTTGACCTCTCTCGTCTGTAGTAATGTTGACTTCTATGGTCTCTAGTAATGTTGACCTCTATGGTCTGTAGTAATGTTGACCTCTATGGTCTGTAATAATGTTGACCTCTATGGTCTGTAGTAATGTTGACCTCTATGGTCTGTAGTAATGTTGACCTCTATGGTCTGTAGTAATGTTGACCTCTATGGTCTGTAATAATGTTGACCTCTATGGTCTGTAGTAATGTTGACCTCTATGGTCTGTAGTAATGTTGACCTCTATGGTCTGTAGTAATGTTGACCTCTATGGTCTGTAGTAATGTTGACCTCTATGGTCTGTAGTAATGTTGACCTCTATGGTCTGTAGTAATGTTGACCTCTATGGTCTGTAGTAATGTTGACTTCTATGGTCTGTAGTAATGTTGACCTCTATGGTCTGTAGTAATGTTGACCTCTATGGTCTGTAATAATGTTGACCTCTATGGTCTGTAGTAATGTTGACCTCTATGGTCTGTAATAATGTTGACCTCTATGGTCTGTAGTAATGTTGACCTCTATGGTCTGTAGTAATGTTGACCTCTATGGTCTGTAGTAATGTTGACCTCTATGGTCTGTAGTAATGTTGACCTCTATGGTCTGTAGTAATGTTGACCTCTATGGTCTGTAGTAATGTTGACCTCTATGGTCTGTAGTAATGTTGACTTCTATGGTCTGTAGTAATGTTGACCTCTATGGTCTGTAGTAATGTTGACCTCCATGGTCTGTAATAATGTTGACCTCTATGGTCTGTAGTAATGTTGACCTCCATGGTCTGTAATAATGTTGACCTCTATGGTCTGTAGTAATGTTGACCTCTATGGTCTGTAGTAATGTTGACCTCTATGGTCTGTAGTAATGTTGACCTCTATGGTCTGTAGTAATGTTGACCTCTATGGTCTGTAGTAATGTTGACCTCTATGGTCTGTAGTAATGTTGACCTCTATGGTCTGTAGTAATGTTGACCTCTATGGTCTGTAGTAATGTTGACCTCTATGGTCTGTAGTAATGTTGACCTCCATGGTCTGTAGTAATGTTGACCTCTATGGTCTGTAGTAATGTTGACCTCCATGGTCTGTAGTAATGTTGACCTCTATGGTCTGTAGTAATGTTGACCTCCATGGTCTGTAGTAATGTTGACCTCCATGGTCTGTAGTAATGTTGACCTCTATGGTCTGTAATAATGTTGACCTCTATGGTCTGTAGTAATGTTGACCTCCATGGTCTGTAGTAATGTTGACCTCTATGGTCTGTAGTAATGTTGACCTCTATGGTCTGTAGTAATGTTGACCCATGGTCTGTAGTAATGTTGACCTCCATGGTCTGTAGTAATGTTGACCTCTATGGTCTGTAGTAATGTTGACCTCTATGGTCTGTAGTACTGTTGACCTCTAGGGTCTGTAGTAATGTTGACCTCTATGGTCTGTATTAATGTTGACCTCTATGGTCTGTAGTAATGTTGACCTCCATGGTCTGTAGTAATGTTGACCTCTATGGTCTGTAGTAATGTTGACCTCCATGGTCTGTAGTAATGTTGACCTCCATGGTCTGTAGTAATGTTGACCTCCATGGTCTGTAGTAATGTTGACCTCCATGGTCTGTAGTAATGTTGACCTCTATGGTCTGTAGTAATGTTGACCTCTATGGTCTGTAGTAATGTTGACCTCTATGGTCTGTAGTAATGTTGACCTCTATGGTCTGTAGTAATGTTGACCTCTATGGTCTGTAGTAATGTTGACCTCTATGGTCTGTAGTAATGTTGACCTCTATGGTCTGTAGTAATGTTGACCTCTATGGTCTGTAGTAATGTTGACCTCTATGGTCTGTAGTAATGTTGACCTCTATGGTCTGTAGTAATGTTGACCTCTATGGTCTGTAGTAATGTTACCTCTATGGTCTGTAATAATGTTGACCTCTATGGTCTGTAGTAATGTTGACCTCTATGGTCTGTAATGTTGACCTCTATGGTCTGTACTAATGTTGACCTCTATGGTCTGTAGTAATGTTATGGTCTGTAGTAATGTTGACCTCTATGGTCTGTAGTAATGTTGACCTCTATGGTCTGTACCTCTGGTCTGTAGTAATGTTGACCTCCATGGTCTGTAGTAATGTTGACCTCTATGGTCTGTAATAATGTTGACCTCTATGGTCTGTAGTAATGTTGACCTCCATGGTCTGTAATAATGTTGACCTCTATGGTCTGTAGTAATGTTGACCTCCATGGTCTGTAGTAATGTTGACCTCCATGGTCTGTAGTAATGTTGACCTCCATGGTCTGTAGTAATGTTGACCTCCATGGTCTGTAGTAATGTTGACCTCCATGGTCTGTAGTAATGTTGACCTCCATGGTCTGTAGTAATGTTGACCTCCATGGTCTGTAGTAATGTTGACCTCTATGGTCTGTAGTAATGTTGACCTCCATGGTCTGTAGTAATGTTGACCTCTATGGTCTGTAGTAATGTTGACCTCTATGGTCTGTAGTAATGTTGACCTCTATGGTCTGTAGTAATGTTGACCTCTATGGTCTGTAGTAATGTTGACCTCTATGGTCTGTAGTAATGTTGACCTCTATGGTCTGTAGTAATGTTGACCTCTATGGTCTGTAGTAATGTTGACCTCTCTATGGTCTGTAGTAATGTTGACCTCCATGGTCTGTAGTAATGTTGACCTCCATGGTCTGTAGTAATGTTGACCTCCATGGTCTGTAGTAATGTTGACCTCCATGGTCTGTAGTAATGTTGACCTCTATGGTCTGTAGTAATGTTGACCTCTATGGTCTGTAGTAATGTTGACCTCTATGGTCTGTAGTAATGTTGACCTCTATGGTCTGTAGTAATGTTGACTTCTATGGTCTGTAGTAATGTTGACCTCTATGGTCTGTAGTAATGTTGACCTCCATGGTCTGTAGTAATGTTGACCTCTATGGTCTGTAGTAATGTTGACCTCTATGGTCTGTAATAATGTTGACCTCTATGGTCTGTAGTAATGTTGACCTCTATGGTCTGTAATAATGTTGACCTCTATGGTCTGTAGTAATGTTGACCTTTATGGTCTGTAGTATTGTTGACCTCTATGGTCTGTAGTAATGTTGACCTCTATGGTCTGTAATAATGTTGACCTCTATGGTCTGTAGTAATGTTGACCTCTATGGTCTGTAATAATGTTGACCTCTATGGTCTGTAGTAATGTTGACCTCTATGGTCTGTAATAATGTTGACCTCTATGGTCTGTAATAATGTTGACCTCCATGGTCTGTAGTAATGTTGACCTCCATGGTCTGTAGTAATGTTGACCTCCATGGTCTGTAGTAATGTTGACCTCCATGGTCTGTAGTAATGTTGACCTCCATGGTCTGTAGTAATGTTGACCTCCATGGTCTGTAGTAATGTTGACCTCTATGGTCTGTAGTAATGTTGACCTCTCTGGTCTGTAGTAATGTTGACCTCTATGGTCTGTAGTAAAGCAGGATATTATAATGTATTTTAATTAAACTATACAAACTCGCCTTTATTTATATTAATGAACGTATATACATTTCAGGAAATGTTGTTGGCGTGAAGAAGGAAGAAGTGTTGGAGTGATGGGCTGGCTAGTGGCTGGTGTTGGGTGGTGGCTGTTGTTGTTGGTGCTGACACCAGCCTACACAGAAGTTACCAGGGATCACAGTGTCCCATCATGGGGCCGGGAGATACAACCACGCCGTCAACACCCTCCTGAGGCTACTAGCACGCCCTCAGACATGTCCTCCCGAAGAGCCTGGTGGGAGGAGATCACTGAACATGGTCATCAACTCTCCCAACCCACTACCAACCATTACAAGACTTCCCATCACCCCATTAGAGACAATCTTGGTTACACTCGTCATACCTCACAATATGGCCGTCGGGTTGCAGTTAGAGACGGTTCTCTTTATGGACTTAAAGACGCGTCCAGACGGACAACATGGCCCCAATACGCTACCCAGCACAATTTGCGGACGCCAAATCAAGATTCCAGGCTGCCACACCGCCGAGTGGAGAATTATTTGTCGCAGCGTGGCCACATACCTACTGGATTCCAGGCATCATATTGGCCCTCGCAGCACGAAGGCGAACATAGCCGAGGCTTCAAGACATTGCACCCTGGCCAGCATGACAGCTCTGGGGGCAGACATTATCCACATAATAACCGAGCCTCCACACAGCATCAGCAGAGCACTATACCTCAACACCACCGCCAGCCTCACATTGACCACCGCCAGCCCCGCAATGACCACCGCCATCCAAACAGTGACCACCGCCAGCCGCACAGTGATCTCCGCCAGCCGCACAAGGATCATCGCCAGCCCCACAATGATCATCGCCAGCCCCACAATGATCATCGCCTGCCCCACAATGATCTCCGCCAGCCCCACAATGATCATCGCCAGCCCCACAATGATCTCCGCCAGCCCCATAATGATCATCGCCAGCCTCACAATGATCTCCGCCAGCCCCACAACGATCACCGCCAGCTCCTCACCGGCCATCACCAGCCCCACAGTGACCATTCCGAGTCCCACAGTGACCACTGGCAATCCCACAGTGGGAGAAGAGAAGTAACAGCAGCAAAATCAACCAAAGAAGAACAGGATCAGATCAAAAGCGAGGAAACACGCAGGAACACATACACCGCCCACCGTCCCTTACATTCTTCAGGAGGTCACAGACGACCACCAAACATCGTGTTGATCATGACTGACGACCAGGACGTTGAACTAGGTGAGTAACTGTATTAATACCAACCTCTTTAAGTCAGTTTTTCACTGGGTTGAAGGAACCTTCAAGAGTGAAGAACGTAATATAGGAACACTGCAGCAGGCTTCATGACTCAACCCTCAGACTAGGCTTGCAGCCTGTCCAGATCCCTTTGTAATCTTATCTGATTCTCATTTGTTTGAGAAGAACGTTACTCACATATTTGTTTATTCTCGTTTTAAAGATACCCAGACTCTTAGCCTCTGTTACTCTAGAAGCAGACACTTGTGCCACACTTAGGTACCCTTATTGTGGCAACGTTTTGCAAACCAGTGGCTTCCTTAGTCCAATCCAGAGTGCAACATCTGGGTAACTTTATTGTAGACATAACGCCATCCAGTGGCTTTATCGATACAAATTCTAGGACATAACTTGAAGACAGTAGAACTATATACAGAAGATGAGGTAATCAGTCCCTCAGCCTTGGAGTTGGTGTGGAGAGCACCGTAGTCCTGGAAGTTCTGGAGCACAGACAAGAAGGCTGGTGCTTATATACTGCGACAGGTGGAAAGGGACGGGTAGCAGATGAGGGCATAGTCACTGGTAGGCGGGATTCCCCAGTGAAAGTAGGTCCTACCCAAAGAGATGGGTTAGTTGTAGTAGTAGTTGTCGTAGCAGTGTAGGGCATGTCAGGCACTGCAATATCATGATGTTGCAGTGCCTGAATGGCTTGCATAATCAGTGTCACAGCCCGGAGTCAATGTAAAAAGAGTGGCGTATGTACACGGAGGTATTTATATACTGTAGACAGGTGAGGTGAAGCAGATCATCTCATCGTTGTGTCACAGACGAAGGTTAACTAGTACCACCTTGTGACGTCATT